>NC_135212.1:23442315-23642315 GCF_052324685.1 Brachyhypopomus gauderio
ACACACACACATCGCCCAGTCACACCACCCAGGGAATCACACGCATACACACACAGCCCTTAAACATGGCAATGAAAAATACACACCCAAAATCTCTCTAACCACAACAGCCCCAATCTCGATCCCTCCCTTTCTCTCTCTCTCTCTCTCTCTCTCTCTCTCTCTCTCTCTCTCTCTCTCTCTCTCTCTCTCTCTCCCCCTCTCTCCCTCTATGCCAAAGCATCATTAGGAGCAGGATGATATAAAGATAAAAAGAAAAGAGAGAAAGAAAGGGACAGAGAATGATGGTGGTGCCACACACTTCATGCACACACACCGACACCCACACCCACACACACACACACACACACCCACACACACACACACACACAGCCTTCACTGCTGCTGCGGCTGCCTGCAACAACCTGAGCACCGCCATCTCGTCCTCCCTCCCTCCCCCTCTCTTTCTCTCCCTGTCCCTCCAGAAGCTAGCGTTCCCCTTCTCTCCATCTCCCCCTTGCCTCCATCTCTCTCTCCCTCTCCCTTCCTGCCCCTCTCAGCCCGTCTGCTACCCGCCCCTCGTCCGCGCTCTGCCCGGCCGCATCGTACCTGAGGCTTGCTGGGCGGCTGCCTGTTGCGGCGGTTGGGTCGGGGTCTGGAGCGCGTGTAGTGCCTCAGTGTGTGTCCGTCGATGGGCAGGTCCATAGGGGGCTTGGGAGGCGCGGGCTCCGGACGCCGGGGCTCTCTGCTGCTACGAGCGCTCGCGGCACCAGCGCCAGACCCAGCAGCCTCCGCCTCCCTCCTCGGCTGGGCGGAGCCTGCCACCGGGGGCCGGCCCTCGGTGGTGATGGACAGGCCTGTCGCCGACGCCGACGACGAGCACCTCCCCCTCTGCTCGGCTGCTAGCCTTGAGCTCGGGGCCCCTCCCCCGCTCCCGCCCCCTCCCTCTCCTTCCCCCTCCTGCTTGTGTTCCTCCGCCTCCTGCTGGGAGTGAGTGTTCGCTCTCGCCTGCTGCTCACTCTCCACTTCCAACAGACCTGCAGCAGGGGAGAGAGAGAGAGAAAGAGGGAGAGAGAGAGGGAGAGAGAGAGAGAGAGAGAGAGAGAGGGAGGGAGGTGAGAGAAAGCAGAGAAATGAGAGGGATAGAGGACTGGGGCAGGAATGAGCGCATGTGAATGGCGGACAGAGAGATCCTGGCAGGATGAGACAAGGTGAGACAGAGGGAGCGCAGGGGGAGCTTTACACAGCCGCATCAGAGACGAGACAAGAGCATGGAGCAGAGGCAGCCTGGTAAACCCGGGGGAAGGGGGGGGGGGGGTGTCAAACTGGAGCGGAAGACCGGATGAGACGACCACAGAGTCGTGATGCCCATGCAACAGAGGACTGCAGGTGGAGCCCATGAGCTTTGGGTTTACAAAACAAGTCAAAACGTACAGGAGAGAGAGAAGGAGAGGAAAGAGGAGATGGGAAATGCGGGAGCTGTGATGAAGGGTAAACTGATCCTTCCACCCCTCTCTCTTCCTCTCCCCCTCCCTCTCCCTCCATATCACCCAGCGCACTGCGATTAAAGGGGATGAGGTCTAGTTAGCAACAGCCACCACTTTCACTTATAAGGGGTCTCATGCTACCCCCCCTGAAACCTCCACCCAGCCCCATCAACACTGTGACAAAGCAGTCAGACAAGCGGGGAAATCCCCAGAGCCTTGATGGGGGAACCCCTACTCATATACTGTCATTCACCTGACACAGGAGCACACACACACTACAACAGAAACACATAGGCACTTCATCTGTTCACAGGTCTGTAATAATGCTTATGAGTGCATGTCTGCTATTACCAAACAAATTTGAATTTTACATGAAAATGGCCCCTTTCTTATATGGCAATACTGAATACACCTTTCTATATTACATATAGAAAAATGAATTTGTCATATGATCCTTTGAGGGTTATTATAGACCTGTTATAGACCTATAGATGTAGTGTTATCTATTTATAAAAGGCTTTAATCCAGTAGTGGCATCCACTGTAAACCCAGTTTTGTCCATGAACTGTGAATGGGGTGAAGGGGATGTTTATAACCTCACAAGAAGAAGATTGGAAACAAACACAAAAGTGAACTGGGTTTGTCATTAATTAAACAAATTAACAAAAAAAAAACGTGCATTGTTTTGCTCACTACTGTGGACAGACATTTGTGTGTGACGGTGAAACGTGTCCGTCGCTGAGGGCGGGGTGCACTTACTTTTGACCGACGGGGCGGGTCGGATGCTCCGGGCACAGAAGCTGTTCTCCAGATCACAGGCACGTACTGAACAACAACACGTTTTCAGATTCACACCCATACTAAAACATTCCTGTCATAACCCACACACACTGTTAAACAGTTAATGTTAGTGTTCGCCAGTGGGGGAAACTGGGGCTTTAATGCACCACGTGGATCCATAAAAGGTGTTTGACCTTTTAATTCTTTAGTAATATTATGCTTAAGATGTTGAGCTGCTTAGAGATTAATTCCTGTAACATCAGCACATGAGTACATAGCCAAGAATGACAACACCATGACATGGGTTATTGTACCTAGGGAAGAGAACTGCTTTAGCCCCACGATGCTTTGCCTTTCTAACCATGTATGGGGATTCAACAACAGTACATACCTCAGGCATTTTGCTACGTAGCTCGCCCACCACAAACCGGTGGAGTGCCAGGTCACCTTGTCTACACACCACAAATCTATACACTTGTATGACATTGTGACTTGTAGATATAGATTTGATATTGTTGGTGCTGATATTTTGTCTACTTATCTAATGCAGATGCATAACTACTGAAATAACAATTTCCCTCTGCCCACGGTCAGTTGGCTGGCTGCATCTTCAGTCTGAGATGTTTGAGTGAGTTTAGAAGCTAGTGGAGATCCAGGGGAGGATCCTGGCTAAGCTGCAGTGAAAGGGCGTGGTTGTGATGAGCGTTGGGGGGGGGGGGGGGGGGGGGGGTGTCAGTGTGTTTGGAGAGGCTGAATGTTCTGACCAACCTCATCAGTAGGAAACTCATGTTCCACAACACGTAGCTGAGGCACATTGGTCTTACTGCTGAAGGGCTGAGAGTAGTCCTTCAGATGAACATCCTGAAGAGAAGAACGGAGTATGAACACACACACACCCACACACACACACACACACACACACACACACACACACACGCATTCACACACACACTCACACACACGCATTTACATACACACACACACACACACACACACACACGCATTCACACACACACACACACACACTCACACACACACACTCTCACACCCACACACACACACACACACACACACACACACACACACTCATACACACGCACACACACACTCTCTCTCTCTCCTCACTCTCACACACACACACACACACACACACACACACCCACACACACCATGGAGAGTGCACATATTCCAAATCACGTACCAATTTTTGCTGAGCCACTGCTAAGTCCTGCAGCACTTCCTCAATGATGATCTCAACCAAAGTAACGCTGACTGAGAGCTTAAGTTCACTGAGAAAGAGAGAGAGATGGAGGAAAAGAGTAAAAAAAGACCAATGAAACGGAAAGAGAAAGAGGGAGAGATAAAGAGGGAAAAGCACAGAAGCATTATTACTCAGAGCTTTGACAACAGCGCGTCTCTTTTGCAATAATTTACTGTAATAATTACTGTTATGTGCATGAGTTTGTGTGTTTATGTGTGTGTGTATGTGTGAGTCTCACCTGAGCTTCTCCCTGATGCTGTCCTCTGCGTCTTTCGCCGTGCTCTGGATGAAGTGCGCGGCCTGGCGGGTCTTGCTGAGCACACGATTGGGCCAGCTGTTCGCTGACGCTGTTGCGCTGGACGAGGCGTGGGCATGCGGCCTGCGCCGTCTGCAGCAGCGTCTGCGCCTGCTCCTGTCAACACATACACAACCATCGCCACGTCTTAACAACAAACAACACAATGTTTGCAACTAAAGCCAATTAAATGTTCCACTAACACTAACGCGGCTAGAGCCATGTGCACATACAGCTGGAAAATGTTGTGGAATGAACATGTAGAACACAACCTCATTCTACCTGGATTTCCTCAGAGAGCTCACTGGTTATGGCTTTGGCGGCATCATCCAGAATGTGCTGCACCATTGAACCAGCAGAGGGCGACCTCCCCAACTCATAGAGCCTGGGCAGGGTCTGAACAGACAAAGCTCCCTAAATGATTATCTTTATTCAGTCACTGAATGATTGTCTAACGTTGGCTGTTCAAGGTATGATGTTACTGTAATGGTTGTAGAGATGTTCTAGGTATGATCATAGTATAATGGCTGTAGTGATGTTCTAGGTATGATCATACTATAATGGCTGTCCTGGCATGCTGGAGAGCTTCCTCTGCAGACAGAATGTCGCTCTGAACTTCCTGGATGTTGTAGCAGGCCAGAGGTCTCATGGTCTCCTGAAGCCTCTGACAGATGTTCTGTACTATCTAGATAGATCAACAGAGAATGAGAGATATAGAAAGTATAAGTGAGAGTCAGTGTCAACCCTAGGGACTCCACTTCCCAGAATTCCCTGTGTTGCCTGCACCATTCCTCCAATCCAGACAAGCAGAGAGTGGGACAGATTATTCCTATTAGAATTTCACATCTTCATATGCTCTAAAGCAGCGGTCGGGGGGTAAATACGACAAAATAAAATGATACGATAAAAACAAATATAAACCGCATAAAAATAACACTCACCAGTTTTTTGTTTTTTTTTTTCTGTGTGGCCCGCTACCAAATGACCCACGGACCGGTACTGGTCCGCGGCCCGGTGGATGATGACCACTGCTCTAAGCCTTGAGACAGATTTCCCTGATTCATCATTCTAGTGCTGGTGACATCAGTCAATCTGAATGAATCTGAACTCACAGTGAATCTGAACTCACTGCGGAGTGTGTGATGGCCCAGATGAGCACGGGAGCCATACACACCTGCTCTGAGCGGTTGGTCTTCAGGCCCTGCTGCAGACTGAGCATCTCCTCTGCTGTAGTGCATGGCCTCTGACTGTTCCTGTGTAAGCATGCCTGGATCTGTGAGTGCGCACACACGCGCCACACACACACACACACACACACACACACACAGTGTGAGTACAATGCTTCATCTTAGTCTATGGGCGTCTGTGGCCTTAAGGCCAAGCTGAGCTAACCTTTTGCATTGCCTCTTCAGTCTTCTCTGAGTTGGCACGGTAGGACTGAGTCATATCACTCATCGGGATGGACATGCGCTGTAGTGTGGTGTTCCTTCGAAACACACAGTGAAACCGTGTGTACACATACAGAGACAAAGACTTACAGAGTAACACAAACACCATTTTATCATCATAAATAGCACTGAGCCATTTAAAGGCTCCATCCCAACTACATTCCCCGAAACACCACACACCCACACACAGACAGACTCACACACACACACCTCTCCAAAGCGTTGGCTACGTCCATAAAACCCATAGCAGTCACGTTGTTCCTGTCCCACACCAGCGTTCTGTTCCAGATAACACAGCACATTAACTATTTACACGTACCATTTACATCAGCTCCGTATTAAACAATTAAAACGCAGTGGCTGAAATTTGGAGGCCATTACGGTTGTAGGGGCAAATGGGAAGGAAAATCGAAGGTCCATAGGGAAAGTTACCTAAGTTTGGTGTTGATCATGAGGGCCTTGGCCAGCATCTTTGCACCTGTGTCTCCAATGCAGTTGCCACTGATATCAATTTTGGAGAGACCCGGGTTGCTGCCCAGGCAGTTGATGAGGATGGTGGTGCCTGTTTTCAGCTTGGAATCACACACGGACAGAGACTCCAAGGGCTGGGAAAGGTAATCAGCATCGTTTATTTCTTCAAACCATGATCACCCTCCAAGATCATCTGTGAATCGCCTTACATTGCCAGAGTGGCAAGTTTGATAAGTGGTCCAGTGATGGTTCGTGTTTATTTTCATATTTTCATGTAAAAAACGTGTATTTATAATATTTATTTATCTTATCCTGCATCATTTTGTGCATGAGGTCTGAATATTAGTAGATTCCTGTAGGTCACAGTACCTTGTGTGCAAAAAGGCATTTTTAAAGTTATGTTAACAAAATATGTATCAGGGCCAAGTGTGAAAAAATATGCCAAAAAGGTATATGGAGAGGGAGAGAGACAGAGAGGAGGAGGAGGGGTAGGGGGGTAGAAGCATTTCAGTTTTAGTTAAGAATTGGGTAATTAACAAGGCGAGTGTGCCTCAGTGGAGAGGGATAGTGGGTGATTAAATCTCCTATGATGCTGGAGGGAGGAGGCCTTCTCGACTCAGGGGACTCTCCTTTTATTTTAAACATACCATGGCTGCACACACACACGCTCTCTCTCTCTCTCTCTCTCTCTCTCTCTCTCTCTCTCACAACATACACACACACACACACACACACACACACAAACATGTTCGTTAATGACTCTGCATGAGTGTGTGGTGAAGTGTTCCTTCAGATGAAAGGATCTATTACTCACACACTCCTCCTCCTGTATGAGCTGCACGATTCGGTGTAGAACATCTGACAGAGCTCTGGGAGAGAGAGGAGAACAGAGATGCATGGAGCAAGAAGGATGGATGGATGGATGGTAGTTGCTACTGTATAAAAGGCCTTACTTGGATTTCATGGCGAAGTTGCGTCCGAGGGCGAGGTGCCGTATGGACTGGCTGCGGCCGATAGAAAGCACCAGTGTGACCATGTTGTTCTCGAAGCCTGGAGCCCAGACACAGGAACAGTTTACCCAGGAGCACACCGCATAGCTCACGTGACTCACTCATCACCGAAACAACGCAAAACATGCCACTGTCAGCGGTGCTTTGTCAAATACTGGACAATATCTTCTAGCCTCCCTTGTTGTGAGCAGATCTGTTTCAGGATCACTAAAATCCATCTGTGCTACTTTTCGTTGGATGTCTGGGACATTCAGACCTCCAGGGGACAGGCAGCAGGGACTTCCTCTCATCCTCCCCAACACCTCATTAAAGATACATAACCAGCCACCTAACCCTACTTTCCAATGCTGTCCTGCCCTGTCACTCTGCCCAGTGTCCCGGTATACCCTGGACTCTGTGAAAGTCACTGTCCTTTGTACATGGTGTTCTATGTGTTTGTTGTATTTCCTTCTTTCAGTGCATTGTTTGTTTCACACTGCTGTTTTGGCCAGTTGCACTAGTACAGGCAGTTCGCGTGGAGAGGAAGTGATGTAGACGGGAGCCATGGGACAGACACAACGTGAAATAAAAATGACAAACGGTGAACAAGAAACAAACGTTTCAAGGTCTCACAATGCAGTGGAGTAACCCATGAACAGTGGATGGAGATCACACAGGTGGCACACAGAGAGCGCATGATATTGATAAGACAATGACCAACCAACTAGGAAGTGAAGAGAGGGGTTTAGTTGTACACATTAGTTGGGAATGGAAAGGGGGTTAGATAAAACCAGCAACAAGCTAACAAGGGGGTGTGGCAATCGGTGGGAGGAAAGTAAACACAGGCATATGGTAACATGGTGTCACTGGAAGCATAAGGAAATAAGGACAATATACTGTGATACTAACTTGACTTCAGTGAGTTCACAATGTAACAGACACCCTTCTTGTTTTTGTGTGTGTGTGTGTGTGTGTGTGTGTGTGTGTGTGTGTGTGTGTGTGTGTGTGTGTGTGTGTGTGTGTGTGTGTGTGTGTGTGTGTGTGTGTGTGTAGTTTTGTGTACAGTTCTGTCACAATTTCCATTGTCTGCCAAAGTCCAAAACTTAAATCAGTACCACAAGTTTCCTGGATCAAGAGGAAATAAAACTCTGCCCAGAAGCTGCTAGCAACAACTTACATTGCCTGAATCCTACTCTTAGTGAAACCATGCAATCACCAGCCACTTTAATGAGGACAACGTCTGCTCAGTCGTGAGTTTATCTAATCAGACAATCATATGGTATTAGTTTAGTGTGTGAGCGTTACGCAGACATGGGTCAAGAGCTTTAGGAAATGTCCACAGCAAACATCAGACATGGGCGGATGTGACCTGAGTGACTTTGAAGGTGACGCTGGTTCTCCTGCCTAACAGGCTGGTTGGAGTTATTTAAAAACTGCTGATCTTCTGAAATTACATCCACTGAGAGGTAATTCTGCAGGCAGAAACGCCTTTTTAATGAGAATAGCCAGACTGTATCCATCTGACAGGAAGGCTATGATCATCCAATTAAGCCATTAATTTCCAATTGTATTGAGCGGAGAGGAATCACATAATTGTGTTAGTACAGATAAGAAAAGAAATCCAAACCCAGTGTGTAATCAGGTATGTGCTGGGGTTTACTGAGGGAACTCCTAGCCCAGAATAAGCCATAAATATGTGCCTATAAATAATTCCATGCTAGCAGCTCTGGTTCCCCCATGCACTGTGTGGGAACCCTCAGATGGCATATTTATGGTGAACAATTCTCTTCCTGGGCTGCTCACAACTCTGTGTGTTAAACAAGAGAGACAGAAAAGGCAGGAAATACCAGACAAGAATCATGTCTTTTCTGTCTCTCTGCACACTTTTACGTCAGTCAAATATATTTTTTCAGGTCACTCAAGGAGGGATTTCTGTTTAGCAACACTCTTTAGTTCAATCTCTGCCCCTAGGAGAAATAGTGAGTGTGAAGGAGAGAGGAGAGAGAGAGAGAGAGAGAGAAGAGAGAGAGAGAGAGAGAGAGAGAGACAGGAAAAAATGAGATAAAGAAAGAAAGAGAGAGAAACGTGTTGAGGATATGTTTATGTGAAGGTGAATGAGTCATAGAAAAGGAAAGAAAAAGACAGAAAAGACAGAAAAAGGAGAACCATGCGAGAGAGTGAGAGAAGGGAATGAGAGGAGAACGAGACAAAGGCCGTACCGTTGTCAGACAGATCGAGGCTGCCAATGGCCTTGGTCTCAAAGATGTGTTCCTGAATGACCTGAGCACCACCGGACCGCAGCTAGGGAGGGATGCACAAAATAAGACAGATGCCAGTGTGTGTGTGTGTGTGTGTGTGTGTGTGTGTGTGTGTGTGTGTGTGTGTGTGTGTGTGTGTACCTCACAGCTGCTGATGTCCAACTCCAGCTCAGATAGGTGGGTGTTGGTGGCGAGTCCTTGGAGCAGTAACCTGATAATCATTCACACATGTACAGTCTGAACCATGCAGCTGGCCACACAATACATTCATCACAGTATCTAAATCAGGAGGCACCTACACTTAGAGTGGAATATACTCAAGTTAGACAAGATGTTGAAGAGAATCTGAAATTTTTATAGTTATCTGAATTCAATTGTAGCTGTAATTTAAACAATTATTTACTTCAAAACTATATGTACTTCAAAACACATTTGAACATGTCCTTATGGAAAACATTCCAGTTCAGATAGATGTCCACCCTTAGCTATATTAGCTAAAAGGGGAAAATTCTGGAAATTAGATATTTTGACAATTTCTGTCAAAAAGGTGTCAATTCTACATGGTGGAAAACTCACACCAATCTATAAACACACTAATCATTGAAAAGTTACATTATCCTGGAGACAGCCAGTACCTGAGGGCTTCTGGGGGTAGTTTAGTGCCTGCCAGTCCCACATATTGCAATTTTGTGCTCTTAGTGAAGAAGTCCCTCACACTGCGTGTCACCTCACGAACCTTCCTAAAGCACACACACACGCATGCGCGTGCACACACACACACACACACACATACACACACACACACAGCACTTAATACAGGGCCTGAGCCATAACACATAAGCTCAAAACACTCACTCTAAACAAGATTGCCGATGTAGGATGAAAATGTTCCTTTTCTGATCATGATGAACAGACCCACAATGGTGTGTTGAACTCACCTATGAGAGAAGGTGTTTCTGCAGAGGTTGAGGTAGGTCAGAGTAGAGCAGCAACCATTACATAGAGACACAAAGAGCTAGAGAGGGAGAGGGAGAAAGAGAGAGTGAGAAAAAGAGAGAGAAAGAGTGAGAGTGAGTGAGAGAGAGAGAGGGAGAGAGCAAGTGAGAGAGGGAGAGAAAGAGAGAGAGGGAGAGAGAGGATACATCTTAAACATTTTCCTGGCTAAGGAACTTCCACAACCCAGTTAAACCTCAGAAGCTCCCCAGAAGTGGAAGGAATGTCTTTGACACAAGTCCAGCCACCTCAACATACTACCACACTGAGCACATAGCTCCTCCCTCTGCCTCACGTCCTTCTTCTGACATGAAGTGAAGCTTAGACTATCAACTAGAGGCCGCGTGGATGAGCAGCCAAGCTCAAAAACATGGCGAGCAGCATAGGACAGATGTGGTCACTCACGGTGTCCAGGGGACAGTCTGTGGAGCTGAGGTCCAGGTGGGTCACTGCACTAGGGGCCGACAGGAAAGCGAAGAGGTTCTGTCAAAGAAGTCAAACAGCGGCCAACTTAATACCTTCACTCAGTCAGCTACGGCAGACTGTGGTCGCTCAACTGCAGGTCATACATTTCATTTCCAGGCATCTTGCATACGTGTTGTGGGTTGCCACCAAATACATTACACATCAGTACATCATTTGTTTTAATTTATTTCAATGCTAAATCAAGAATTGTACTGTAACCAGCAGTTACTTTATACAAGTAAGTTATACAAGTGTAATTTCTGCTCACCAGGCACCATTCAGGGCTACTCTGACGATGCACATGGACTGGTACAGTTTCTGACTGAGTTTTCTTTAATTTTTGTGTCATTAACAAATTATGCAAATGAATAATGAGCAATTAATACTAATATTAATTTTCTAATACTGATATTAATGAATGACAACAGTAAGGAGAAGGGGAGGGGCATGCAAGGCCAGGATTAGACATATCCTAATTTAAATTAGTTAATGAGAGAAATATTTAGAGAGCCCCATTGACAGAATATATTTAATGTGCCATGTCGTATTTAATTGGCAGAGCTCCTTGGTTACATTTGCGATAACGAGCACACACTGATTGAGCACAGTAGCATAGTCCTGTCCCCCCTGAACTCCACTCACCACTGCATCCTCTGTAGCCAGACAGCCCAGATTGCCACTGAGGTCCAGATGGGTCAGAGAGCTAGAGAGAGTCTTGTTCAGGCTGAGCACCTGAGCTACACTGCCCAGGCCTACAGACAGAGAGGAGAGGACACAATAGTAACCACAGACAGGACAACGAGATGGCGGGAAGGACACAGCGGAAGTCGAAGGAGGTTGACTGCACGTTTGACCGATAGCATTTATAGAATGAAACATCTACACGAGTTACACTGGACTGAAACAACTGAATTTGAAAGCATAATAAGCATTTTAATAAGCAAGCTGAATTTTGACCTGAGATTAAATATACAGTGAATATGAATATTTATTAGTTGATATATATCCATGGACGAAATTTTGATTTCATAGGTGGGGGGACACAACTGGCTTGAGAACTGGGAGTGGGTGGGGGGGGGTGGATGGTGTGTGAGTCAAACGTTGACGGGGGGGGGGACATCTCTATTTAAATATTGTTTTTAACCGTAAAAACTGCAGGGGACCAAAACCGGCTTTTGAAAAATGCCCCCCCCCCCCGCCCCCCCCCCGCCCCCCCCCCCCCCCCCCACATCAAATTACATCCATGTATATATTATACCCAAGAGGAAGTCTTAGGTACCTTTAGGAGACAGTGAGACCTTTGAGAGATGCAGCTGATTAAGACCGTGAGGCAGTCTGGCCAAACTCTGGCTCAGTGATATAACTCCTAAAGAGAGGGACAGAGAGAGAGAGAGAGAGAGAAGGAGGGAGAGAGAGAGGAGGAGGAGGGAGAAAGAGGTATAGAGAGAGGAGGGAGGGAGAAGGAAGATAGGAAGGAGAGAGGTATAGAGAGAAGAGGAGAGGGAGAGGGAGAGAGGAGGGAGAGAGAGAATAGGTGTGTCTGGCATACAGTGCATTAACATCAGTGCAGACATGAATAGGAAACTGATCTCAGATCAGAGCTATAGCAGCACCTTTGTCCTCTATAGGGTTTGCAGACAGGTTGATGATACGGAGAGCTGATGCGGGCTGCTCACCCAGAGCACGGGCCATTTTTACCGCAAAATCCCTACAGCATCATTTACAGGAAGAAAGAAGGGTCAAAAGGGCTGGTACAATGTCTGGAGTAGAAAGGTAAATCCACACTATTAAAAAATTGTAGTGATATATTGCATTTGTAATGAGACACAAAAAAGGCTATGAAACAGTACAAAGGTTTAAAATCCTGCAAATAAGAGGACAACACGACACACAAGTTTTATCACACTGAACTGTCGTGCAGGCTGGTTCTCCATATCTTTACTTTATGCTTGCAGGGGGCCTGGTTCACACTCACGCTTTGAGCCCGGCGGCCTCCAAGGAGAGCTCTTGTAGAGCTGTAGACCTGTTAATGAGGTAGATAACCTGCTCCTGCACATCTAGTGTCTACACACACACACACACACACACACACACACACACACACACACACAAACCACAAATTCACATGAAAAAATAAAATGAAATCACACAGCTATATATATTAGTTCAGAGAAACAGAAAGACAGGTCACCTGACAGGAAACTCATCATGTTCAAGTAAAAACAATGTCCCGACGATGCAAAATGTGTGCTGTAAATGTGAATTGCTACTTTATCAGAATTACCTTACCAAAAACACCCAAAACACCCAAAAATGTCTTCATCACAAATGAGTACATTCCTTATTGAAATAAATGGCTTGTCAGGGCCTTCCATACTAATGGGCATGTACTGTGTCATGGTCAAGTCAAGTAAAGTAATTTGGATTTGGACAAGTGACACACTGATGATGTTTTTCCAGAGATGGGGGAGGGGGAAATTAAGTGTGCTGGAGGTGATAGAATAGGACTGGAAAGAGATTGAAAGTGTGAGAATATTGGCTGCTTCTTATAAATGCACACACATACACATGCATGTGCATGTACACACACAGGAAAAAATATTCTCATGATCACTATCTCGCTGACCCACATAGAAACAATCACCAAAAGAACTGGAGGTGTGATAACCTAATGAGATAAGAAGTATCTTAAGAAGTATCTGACATTTTTAGGTACACACTTTATTCAGACATGTATACATTACAAGCACGTATACATTACAAGCACGACAATTACATTCAAAATCTTTTCTGCATAAAAGAAAGGGGAATATCTAATAGCTCAGTAGCTAACGTTCTTCTTTATGTCTGTGTGGTCCAGTGATTTTGGTAAATGTGTATTTTTAACATCATGGTGTCTCTCACTGGTCTTACACATTTGATAACTAAGTTGGCAGTTAATCCACTTAACAATCTATAACCTAAGGAATACGATTATGATCAACCTTACACATAAAACAATGGAAAGAAGTATTCATATATACCAGTTTGAAGTCCCTGCTGCAGATCTTGGTAAACCACTGATTGAAGGACAGAGCACCTACAGCTAACGCCAAATCCCTGCGTAACAGAACATTTAGCCTCAATTAAATCCTTACGCTGGGAGAAAAGTCGAGTTAAGAAAGTTAGCTACAATAGTTTTATGAATCCAGGCAGATCACTAGGAAGGAACTGTAAGGTTAGAGCAGATTAAATGCATGTTTGGGTAACTGCTTGCATTTGTTTGAACACTTGAAATTTCACAAAGACGATAATTTACCTGCTTTCTAAATGACTGAAGTCCAGAAAATTGAATTCCCGACAGTTATGAACATGGTAGATGTTGTCTATGTCCTAAACAACAACAGAAACAGTTGACAAAACAAAATGTCGAGGTGGCAAATAAAATGTAGCCAGTATTAAGATAAGCAGAGGAGAGTTCTGACCCACTGGACTTCCTCGTGACACGGAAACTCGTTGAAGTCGCACAATGCAGCGTAGGTGTCAGAGAAACCCCCTAGAAGCAAGCAGTCAGACAACCAAAAACATGCTAACAAGCAGTGATTGCTTGAGGTCACCTCAAACCTCTCAACAGCTCAATAATGCAACACAAAGCAAAGGGAATGTCATAAACCACAGGGCCACTATGAGGAACACATTTTAATGCACTGACGTTATAAATGTAGGTGTGCAGTAGTCGACATGCAGGGCTACTCACCACAGGGCCTCTGAGATCTGCTAAGATGCTCCTCTGCTCTGCAGGTTAGAGTCCAAAGCCGGTCCTGGAGATCAGGCGGAATCTTCTTCAGAAGTTTCCTGAGAGTGAACGAGAGAACAAAAGAGAGAGAAAGAGAAAGAGAGAGAGAGATAGAGAGAGTTGTAAGAGCAAAAAAAAAATCAAGAATGGCACCTTCATCTTCTTCCTAGTCACAGCATGAATCACTTACCACTGTTTACTGATAGGTGTCATTCCTCCACAATGCACAGCCTCTTAACGCTTAATGTACCCTTGACAGGCAGCTTTTAAAGGTCAAACTATTCCATGTAGAAGTGTTTAACTGTTTTAAACTGGCTTAAAAATTACTATATATATATATATATATATATATATATATATATACATATATGATCGTGTGTATTCTAGTTTTGATTTGACCATTTCTTTTACCATTTTTGCTTCCGGTGCTATGTTTTTCCTGATTTAAGTGTGTGACAGTTTCACACTGTTTTATGAAGTATTAAAATGTGTTCAGTCAGAAGAGGGGAGGGCAGAATTGCAAAAAGTGCATTTGAACAGTGTACATTTCACTCATGGTGTGTAGTAGCAAGACCTCAGAAAACAAGGTTCCGGAGACTTTGGTTCCTATTATTCCTGTATTTAAAAAAATTAATGGTGTCTTCCCTTTTCATGTGTTTTCTTCCATGAAAGAGCTTATGTCCGCTCAACGGCTCTGACGACAAAGTGAACTACTCAACTATACGCTGACTTCACAAACGTATTTATTTAGCAAATGTTCCCTAACTAACCTAAAAATGGTGGTAAGATCAAAAAGAGGCACAGTAATGTCGCTTATGTTTTTATTTTGAAAATGTTTAATTCTACTACACACTGCTAGTAGTTAGTTATAGGCCTCTATATACCCTACATACACAGGATATGTACACTTGAGCCCAGAAGTCCATCTAAAGATATTCTAACTTGGTTTTCCCACTTTTCCATTTCTTTTGGAAGTGAATTAAAGAATTTGGTTTGTAATCAAATAATTTTATACCAATCGGACACAGATTTATTCACTATATAAAATGTCCAGGAGGTCTACATACCTGAAGTTGACATACCGGTACTCTTTAATATGGAAGATTTGAGAAATTGATGTAACGTTGCTTTTAAATCTTCGGCCACAATAGTTCATAGCGTACTAGTGACAGCGCTTTTTTGTGCATGATTTCATGGGAAAATCCAAAGCTGTACTAAAGTTTACAAACATCATACTCATTTCACATTGCCAACATAGCTATACACCCTTAGAAGAAATCTTTATCTTTAAATGCCAAATGAATAAAGGTATATCTAAAAAAAAAGCCTGTTTTTAGCTTTTTAGTGGTAAATCAAACACCAAAATATCTGATTATATAATAAAGGGTTGATGTATGTTTTTTTTAGTTACAAGGGCTTTATTGTGCAGGTTTTTGTATGCTGTAACATTAATATTACCATCCACTGAACTAGGAAGTCTTGCCTAAAACCTGTAAAAAGACACACACTTTTATCTCCCCTCCATCAAACTGATGCTGTTGGCACAAAGCACACTGGTGGGAAAAGTGCTTTTGGCATCCGCCAAACCCATATTCATTCATCATCACTACCACATAGTGAAATATGATTCATATCTCCACTGAATTTATACAGCACACTTTATACATGTACATTGTGTGCCCAGGAAAGTAGGATGACCCTAATTAAAAAGGAAGCACAGATTTTACCTTCCTTAGGTCTTCAAACTGTATTTTACCATTAGTGATATGACCTCTGATTGGCTGGTGACTTACCCTGGGGACGAATCAGGGAAGATCTTCTTGAGTGAGGCAGTCATATGACTGACCACAGCTTCCAGGTCTTCTACTGACATCAGACTGAGAGAATACGTATGCCTGTCCGTTTCAATAGTCACCTTGTATCCATGCACAAACATACACACAAACACAGATGGGCAGAAATATATATTTTCCTTCAGTCATAGAAGTCAGTAATTGGTAGTATGCAAAGAGCAAAGCAGAATTGTGTTTCCTTAATGTAAGCAGCTTGATTACATGATTCCTGCGAAACATGTTTTGAACAGCCTATGAAACACTAACAGACCACAAACAACTACACAGTTCCCCTGTAAACCGATGCTCTATAAAACATTATTTCTTAATGTTCAACATTTCTTTCTAACCAAACTGAAGTTCAAATGAACTTGCATAAAAATTGCATATCTGCCCTGAAAATGTGAAAATCAGAAATATAATTATCAGTATTTCAATTTATGCACGTATGCACATAATACTAAGTATTAAAATTAAGCATTCAACCAGAAAAAAATATATTATTGTATTAGTACGCAATCAGCCAATAACATTAAGAACAAGCTGATCTGACTGGCTTGTAATTTTCATGTTGTCACAACGCAGTTCCGAACTTTTCATTGTGTTGGGACAGTGTCTGGAGGTAAGACACCAGTAAAATAAATAAACACAAAGTATTTACTATCCACAAGCCTTTAAAACTCCAGGAGTATTATTCAGCTAGTAATATAAGTGTGCTACCAAAGGGATGTGTTGCCATTCTCACTCTGTCTCAAATAGATAATTACTCCGAAGAAATAAGAGACCACATCTATCAGATAATCCAAACCAATGAACTTTACTAATGAACTATAGGTTTTCAATATTGAGGCATGGACTGCAACACAAGACCAAGCACTGTGCCTGACCAAGGAGAATTCCAGCTCACATGTTTGGTGTTTGGAACAAATACAGCACAAATGCATAGAAACAGCACATCACTCACTTGTTCCTCTCAGTGAAACATGATGTGAAGAGAAAGGTTGAGCATTTGTGACACCCACCAAACTAGTCAAACCAAACTAACGTGTGATCAGTTTGTCAGACATAGTCAGATATGATCAAACAAGCATATGACCACACCTGGTTACACTTGACAGAGGAACTTCAAGCTGAAAATACACTAACCATAAATAATACAATTATAGAAGTACCTCCAATGTTTGTAAATCATATTCACTTTTTATGTGCTAAGTAAAACAATGTGTCTACATCGTAAATCTACATCGTCCCTGTAAATTACACATACACAATTGCATAGGCACATCTCCATATAAACTGAATGCACTGTGGGGCGTCAGTCTGTGCCTCTGTCAATGAAAGATAGGTGCCCTTAATAAAAGACACTTTGAATATATTTGTTACAATTTGCAGAATGTATTTATGTATAGCAGTACACTCAGGATAGTCCCATCATTTTTCATAGGCATTTTAGATGTTGTCATGACTATATTGGATAATACTTCCAATCGTGACATTTCTGGTTGAAAGGTTTCAGCTTCTGATTACATTAATGTTAACATATAAACAAATTAGCTATCCGATATTGTGCATCCTGCAGTGTTTACACTCCAACTAAAGAGTGAGACAGCACACAGCCATGTTAACACAGGCTTTGAGCAATTTTGTGTATAGAAAAATTAACTGGAAACAGGAAACGTAAAAATAAAATGTACATGAATTAAATGCACAGTGTTTTTACATGTTTAAACTCAGCTGAGGCTGGTGAGTGCAGACCCCAATTACACTCAGTCTTCACTTAGCACACAGCCTTTATTTTGGTTTCTCTCAGGGTTAACTCAAATTATTTAGTAAAGGTTAATTAGTAAACAATAATCCTGCAGTTTGGAGGATAACACTCAATAATAAAGGATAAAATGTTTTGCCTCATATTTATGATCAAAATCAAAATGAAGCAAATCAGAGCAGAAAGTTAACAAGAATACAATGTTTGACCTTCAACATACAGCAAATTAAATGACGCACAAAGGCTTGAGACAGCGAGGAAATTAGTAGAGAGGTAATTAATAAAGTTTACCTGCTCAACACTCTCAATGACGATGCCGTGGATCTCTAAATAGCTGAAGGAGCTTTCCATCTACAGTGAGACATTGTAAAACCTTCAAACGTGCGTACACACTCGCTGATACGTAAACACACACACACACACACAGTCAGACTTGCACATACACATTATCCACTCAGCAGAGCTGGTGATTCAGGAGTTAATGAATGACAGCGCGTGAGGACGAGGAGGAAACAGGTCAGTTTGTGAAACTCAGTTCGGCACAGAGGCCACAGACCACAACTACGCTCGCCTCAACTTCATTGTCTTAATTCTCCTTTTTAAACGGCTCATTTCAACTAAATCACGATTGACACTGTATCAGTGTTCCGCAACAAACGTGGGTCTTAGACTGGAAAAGGCAAACGCTTTTACACGAACGCACAATACCTGCAAAGCAAAGCAAAGTCGTGTTTAAAGTAAACACTGGCATTAACCATGTAGGAATAATGTTTACAGTGCTCAATCAGGAAATACTGTTTTAACATCCAGCATTTTTCTAATCTGATCTAACATGAATCCCTAGAATGTTTTGTTTGTTTATTTATGTTTTCTTTTTCTATTGTTGATCATATATCCATAAAACTGCAACTCCATGGGATGAAAGCTAGGATGCTAGGGTAGGATGAAAGGATATTGGTCTCTCCTCATAGTGGTACTCTGTCACCACTAACTCACTAATTACTAATTCAACACGCTTTATTCATACTGATAAAGTACTTACATGGTATCAAATGACTGTTGCTAACGCACACAGACTAAAATAGGATGAAGAGTCAAAAAGACCACAGAATTCAGGTGTTTGTTCCAACCATATACCTGAACTATTGCTTTCCGTGAGATCTTTCTTGAAATAAGGTGGTGTAGTTTTCTAGGGCTGCAATTAAAACATGCAGACCACAGGTCCCTCAGCACTGTACTGATGAGCTACCATCCTGCATTTTAATATTATGACACATGTAGGTTCAACATTCAGATGATCATAAACTGATCAAATCATTGAATAAATCAATTGGATAAAGCTTATTGTTGGAACTTAAGTGTCCCCTGTGGTCAGTGTTAATTCAGCAGCACCTCAGTTGAAAACCATGATTTTAGACACTGCAGTGGATCATGCTCTTAGGACTCTGTGGAGTTTAGCAGATGATGTAGACCAGGGCTATTCAGCTATATTTTTCAGCGGGCCAGATTTGGCAGAGAGCTCTGACCTGTGGGCCAGACAATTTTCAGACCTATATCAATACTGTCATAGTTGATGTAAAATTAAAGCGAATTTAAATTGTTGATGGGAGGTGGGGTGGCGAACGTAATTTGTTAACCTAGGTGGGGGGGGGGGGGGGGGGGGGGGGGGGTTGTGTGTTGGCGAACACAATTCTTCTCCTGCAGGCCGGATCAAGTTCATCCGCGGGCCGCCAGTTGAATAGCCCTGATGTAGAGTTTGATAATTTAGCCTTAGCCTACACCATACTTCTTTATTAACTTTCATTGGGCCCTGAACCAAAAACCCTCTCATTACAAAACCTCACTAATTATCCCTCTTATTAGCAGCAAATCCTTAACATGGATCTGTCTCACTCACCTTCACTGGTGGCTTGCTATGGAACATATAAGCTCTCCACTGAGTCATTACCTGTCAAAGAAAGAGAAGAGAGCGCTAGACAGCAGTGAGAAGAAGCAGAGCGCCACCTGCTGGAGAAATTAAACATCACCAGAATGCTGAGAACTGCAGAGATGCTGTGTGCCAATTTGAGTTGCTGGGCAAATCTGTGCTGGATATAGTCTTAATTATACATCACTTTTTAACAAAGCCACGGAACTACTATGCTAGCATGAGAGGAAAAGCAGTAAGCCATTATGCAAGCATGAAGATATTCACAAATGTGCTAATTCATCAAGGTCCAAAAAAAAGGGGGGGGGGCATGTAGAGCTTCAGAGAGCGAAACTTTGCCATTTCTACCAGTAGACCTTACTCAAAACCACAATGGTTATGTCTGTAAAGGTTCCCAGCACTACTGGGTGAAGAGCGTTTTGCAGTTTGCGATAAGTTCTTCAACATAGTTGAACATATTAGTTATTATTAATAGACCGTAGAAAGGTTAAGCAAAAATGTAAATACCGACTTACAAAAACTCTGCCTTCTGACCGGTCCCTGCACTGGGTGAGTTGCACAAGCCTCATAACCTGGACTCTCTGGGGTTTCAACACTTGATTAATGGCATCTGATACATACACACACACACACACATATATATATATATATATATATATATATATATATATATATATATATGAGAGAGAGAGAGAGAGAGAGAGAGAGAGAGAGAGAGAGAGAGAGAGAGACAGACTTGCACTAGATTAAAACAGTAGTGGGTGATCACCTTAGTTACACAAGAAATTCCTGGATAAATGTGCAGGTACCATGTGCTGTGGTACCTGACCACTAAATAAACTTTAGATTTGCTTGTAAGGGGTATACAAAGAAATCAGCGATAAAGCTCTGTACCTTTCAGGCAGAAGGGAACCGCCAACTGAGAAGCCATCATATCTGTTCTGCAGTGTCTGTAGAAACTGGGTGCACGAGAGGCCAACTGGCAAATCTTACTAAATGCAGGTGAAGAGTGTGTGCTCACTCACACACACACACACATCCTGCTGCATTGTGATTCATGCTCATGGTGAGAAACCACAAGGTTCTGAGACAGGATATGACACCTTCAGACCTATATTACACCTATATTACACACAGCCACCAAAACGCTTCACATGTTTTTACAGTTAATGCAAGCATTAAAAGAGCAATAACATTAAGTCTCCTCAAAATACATATGTATATATGTAATAATGTAATTAATGTAATGTGTATATACACAAATACCAATAGATTTGCAGACTTTTTTTTACATTTGGAGTTATGCACATAAGCTGCATAAATGACTGTGCTCAAGCAGTTCACTTTACAAAAACAAAAAAAGTTGATTGATGTTTAATGTGCTGGATATGTGAGAAATGACAGATAAGCAATATGCCTCCCCATAGGACAATGGCGCCCCCTAGCTGATCACATTAATCCAGCAAGCCTTTAACTTTTTGAAACCCCTGCAGAAGTGCTTGTCTCATTGGCCAATGTAATTAAAATGTAAAGATCCTTTAATAACACTGTTATAATACAGCTAATTTATTCTTAGTTTGGAACTCCAGTCAATTTTAAATGTCAACGTTTGTCAGGTGTATTGCATCTGTGAAATCTTGACTCAGATGTGACATTGAGTTATGCACAGGAAACGTCACCCTTCACATACTGCAAGCCTACATTTGTTCTTCTCCACACAGCTGGCAACATGACAATTAAGCCCTTACACATGCTAGGGTGTCACTGGGGTTTCTAAGGAAATATGTAACAAAATATTGCACAACAAAATGTAGTGCTAAGTCATTCAATAAGCAGGCCTTTGTAGGCCATTGTAGCCTGCTCATTTCCACAGAATACTTCAAAATACAATTTAAATGAGGCGCAACGTTGTAAATAAAATGCACATGACTCTGGAATAGGACAATATTTTTTATTAGCTGTACAGCAATACATTCTCCATACCACCTTTTCTCATATGCCCTCAATGCCCTGCCCAGCCATAATAAATGTCTTTATAATGTTGGTGTTCTAACCATTGTAAAATTCACACAGTTGCAGCTAGGTACAAAAATAAAATAAAATAAAATAAGCTAAACAAAAGAAAAGCAATTTTAAATGCAAATACAATTAGAAGGAAAATTTCATTCAGAGTCAGAAAATGCTCATTAAAGATTTTTTTAATGGGACAAACTTCTTAAACAAATGCCACCCTATCCAAACAGACTGGACCAGGACACCCTGGAAAGGTTTCACCAGACCAGAACCTCAGTAGACCCCAGAAACATGTACGCTTTGGAAGAAACTGTTAAGAAAGCTACCGCGGACAGCGAGACACCATTATCGAAGTCCTGTAGATCAGGATCGAAGAGCCTCTGAAGCACACAGGCAGTGGGGAGCAGTTTTAGGCTTTGGCCTGCACTTTGCCGCAAGTGTACAACACAGCATCTGTTAGAACTGGTCCACGGTCAGATTTAACCCTATTCCTTCCTTTTACAGTCACAGAACCAACATGGAGTGTTTACCCTTTACAGAAGCGGTCCATAAACCCAGATTCTCATGATGCATTGAAAAGAACCTTTTATTCGGTCTCTAAACAAACGAGTAAGCTGAGGACACCCAAAAACAAGGCGACATTTCAAGCTTTAGGAGGACAAAGAAAGAAAAGGGGCAGGGGTCACTGTGTCTACATGATCTTTAAGGTAGATCCCCCTTGAGACTAATTCTTCGGTGGTACGTTTTTAAATGACTACTTTTTAAAATGTCATTGCCCCCAGCATTCAAGGTCATCAATTCACTAGAAAAAGATTAAAACGTTCATAATAAAACAGAAAATAAAAATTTATTTACAAGCAAGACCAGCCAAGATTACCTTTGCTTTGTACAATGTTATCAACTGCAGATTATTTTAATTTTTTCCTTTACTTGATGGAAGGAGATCGTCGTCCCTGGTGAGTCATATGGCTACGTTTCTAATCTTCCCTCTCTACTACTGTTAACTGCGGCCAGTGAAAACGAATGAGAAATACAACAGTGAATAAAAATTGCCATACATGTCAGACATTAAAAAGAAATCTGTTGGACAGATGGGATAAAATGCCCATTTCTACAGCAGTGATAGCAATTCTAAAGATCAAGGCTTGACCAGGCACAGAAAGTTTTCCATTTTGAATATTGCCATGGTAATATCACAGACTGAAAGGTTGAAAGAATATCAGCGTGTTAGTGAGGAGGGGGGGGAGTGAAGGAACATCTAAATGCATGTAGTTCACTTCAGTAAATTTGGAGAACTGACTGTAGTCTCCCCAATCCCCAATCAGCTCGAGGACCCCGCCACACACAGGATGGTAGACACTGGACAATTAAATCAGACCACCTAGTTCAAAAACTCAAAAAACAAAACGTATGGTGTACAGATGACATCCTAAGCATAAATCATACGAAGAAAACAAAAAAAAAAATCAAGCTGAAACTTAAGCATGAGAAAGTAACATTGGAATTTCCATTCCCAAGTTCATCAAAAACATGGAACAAGACACCATGGAAAAGAGTAGAGTGGACTCAGGCAGAACCACTCAGGCATGGGAGGGATGTGCACGAGCATGTGTCAAGAGTGTGTGTGTGTGTGTGGCAGTGTGTTAGTGTGGGGTCCACATCACCGGTCCATCATGCTCAGGATCATCTCTGGGGTGAGGTCTCCATTGGGTGCAGCCTCGGGAACAGTAAGCTGCACCGCCTCCACTCCTCCCTCCACAGACTCCACCTCCTCCACCACAGGCTCTGCTGCTGCTGTAGCAGCCACCGTTGTGGAGTCAACACCATCTTGCTCCTTCTTCACAATGATGTTCTCAATGGCCCCCGTGCCTTCATCCTCCACCTGGATAATGGCAGTGGCTACAGAGATGGACACACACACACACACACACACACACACACACACACACACACACACACACACACACACACACACACACACACACACACACACACACACACACACACACACACACACACACACACACACACACACACACACACACACACACGGAAGGTTTTACGATGTACTTCATGCACAGAGGTGATTTAAGAAGTGCTTTACGTAACACAGCCTAATGAAGTCTGGGACGTTTGGTGAAGGTAAATGAAAACACACTGTGACTTGGACGTAGGGCTGCATGTATTACCAGCAGGTGCGATGGAGGCGGGCTTAGCAGGGACGGCCTTGGGGGGGTTCTTTGGGGGTCGGCCACGTTTCCTCTTCACAGGGGGCTCCACTGGGGCAGGCACGGGAATGGTGGGCGGGGCCTGTTCTACCTCCATCTGCACATCATCAAGAGCATCTTCCTCGTCCTCCTCATCTTCATCAATGTCATCAAGTTCAGGCTCCCCGTGCTCATCTAACACACACAGAGGAAGGCGGCTCACAAAATGGTTCTGCTGCGTCATATACGGGGTCCCATCCTCAGGTCTCGTCAGAATCTCACCACTGTCGTCGTCGTCATCTTTCCTGGAGCGCATCTTCCTTTTGCGTCCACCGCGGCCCCTCTTAGTGGGAGTACCGTTCTCTCCATCTCCTCCATCCATCCCGTTGCAGTTCTCAGCGTGCCTCGCCATGGTGTTCTAGGATACGAAACCAAAGCACAGGCGTGTTAGGTAGGAGACACAGGAGCGCTATGCTCGTATGTTCGGCGCGTGAAGCTGTTCGTACCCTGCGGGTGAAGGTCTTGCCACACTTGGTGCACACGAAAGAGGTGGGCACAAAGTTGGGGTCGTGGTAGCGGCGGAAGTGCATGTCTAGGAGCTGCTTCTGCCTGAAGGTCTTCTCGCAGTGGCTGCAGGCGTACGGCTTCTCCCCGGTGTGGGTGCGCTTGTGCATCACCATGTGCCGCTCCTGACAGGGTGTTGGCTAGTTTAGTCAAGCGGATCCCAAAAGGCCGAGGGAACTAAAGTGTGCCGAAGTTCGGCTGGCTGACCTGTCTGCAGGCGTAGTCGCACTGGTCACACTTGAAGCGCTTCTCGTTCTTGTGGGATTTCTGGTGCTGGATGAGAGCGTAGCGCTCATGGAACACCGCCTCGCAGTAACGACACTTCCTGCCCTGCTCGATGTAGGAATGCTGCTTACGCAAATGCACACCTGTAAGATGAAGCACAACCGGCAGATACGTGAAGCAGAGATCGCTGGGACCAGTGGTCAGAGGTCAGACTCTGCCCGATACGTGGTACGAACTGGCAGGAGGAGCGTTGAAGGCCTTACCCAGGTCACTCTTGCGTGCGATGACGGTGTCACAGTGAGGGCAGTGGAACTTGGCCACATTCTCTGTGTGTTTCTGTAGGATGTGCATCTTCATGGTACCGCTCTGGGTGAAGCGCGCATGGCAGATGTAGCACTCGTACGGCTTTTCACCTGAGGATGCAACGGTTAAAATAGCGCCAGCCGGTGAACACAGCAACCCATTTACAATAATCTGACCTGAATTAAAACTGCTTCAAGTCTGTTAGTTAATACTTTACAAGTGACGGCACCGAAGTTAATTCGAACTTGATGTTCACTTTAATGTGAGGATTTCAGCAGTTTTCGAATGGTGGCCTGATTAGGCTGTCAGACCTGAGTGGGTTCTCATGTGTCTCTTCAGCTTGTAGGTGTCCCTGCTGGCATAGCTGCACAGACTGCACTGGAAGGGACGCTCTCCAGTGTGAGAGCGAATATGCCTCTTCAGCTTGCTGACCTGAATAATAGTTTTTTTAAAGCACAAGAAACAAGCCAGTTGAAACAAAAACATGAACTGCACCTCACAGTTCACAGAAATCAACGACAGACTTGTGGTTTGTCAGAATAGTAAGAACTCAGACAGTAAACCACTTTAAGCACACTGGCAATTTTCTTCACTTAGCAATATAAATCATTCAGCATTAGCCATGTAACATAGTTTTTCTTCAACATTTGAAGTATGAAACTACATAAACCAAAAGATGTTCTACAGAACAGTAATAACCAACCTCCACGCTGGCATAGTCACACATGGAACACTTGAAGGGCTTCTCATGGGTGTGCTTATAGCGACGGTGTCGTACAAGCTCCCCACTGGTCACAAAAGCCATGTCGCAGTCGGTACACTTGTGCGGTCTAGTGCCTATGAAACAAGAAGTAAGAGGTCACTCAATGTCTCATCAAATCATGGGCCCCAAAATGCAAGAGATGTGCAGGGAAAGGGGCATGCACCTGTGTGAGTGTTGAGGTGGTTCCTCAACAGCGTGACGGTCCTGAAGGCCCGCCCACACAGGTGGCACTTGTGAGGCCGCTCGTCTGTGTGGCTCTTCATGTGACGATCAAGGTTGGAGCGTCGCGGGCAGGTGTAGCTGCACAGCTCACACTGGAATGTCTTCTTCACTCCTGGACACAAAAGTAGCATCAATACACATGAATCAAACTCAAAGCTTTTCTATAAAAAAAAAATATATATATATATATCTCAGTTAAACTCATGATGTGCAGACAAGTCATACCCTTCTTTTTGATTTTGGTTGGTTTGGGGGGTTTCATGTTGCCCACCACCTTCTCAGCGTTGACTTCAGACAGCAAACCCTCCTGCTGCTCTTCCTCAAAGTCATAGACAGACACGTCCATGTCCTTCTCGCCTTCCGTGTTGTAGCGCAGTTTGCTCTTCTTTGTCTTCTTGGTTTTCTTTACAGGGGGTGTGTAGTCAGGGTCCTTGGCCCAAGAAGGGTCATCATTCTGGGCCTCGGGCATCTCCTCCTCCTCCTGCTGTAGGGGCTGCTCTTCATGAGCCTGTAGTTCATCCTGCTCCACTGTCTCCACCTCTCCGTTAGCACCTACCTTCACCACCTGTGGATACATGGCATACCAAGACGTCAACAAAAACAACCCAAAACAAAAAGGGGGCAAAACCAATTCAAAATTGTTAATTTTGACTCCAATAAGACGCGCGAACCTGGAACCCTTCCGGAAGGGGCAAGGTGTGGCAAATGACAGGCTCTCCATCTTTGGGCATGGCGGTGGCATCCACCAGGGTGCCTTGCAGCTCCTCCACGGTGGCGGCAGTGACGGGCACAGCGGAAACGGGCACCTGCACCAACTGCAACTCACCAAGGCCAAGTGGCTGCTCCTCCATGTTCACCACCTGCAGGGTGATGATCTGGGTGTCGTCCACAGTGGTAACTGTGGCCTCGTGAGCTGCCCCAGCAACACCCACCCCAACCGGGGCACCCACGCTAGCCTCCATAACCTCTGTCTTCATCTGGAGCAAGGCAGGGTCCAGCGAGTCCATCACCATCATCTCCACGCTGCTGTTGACACCCACCACACCTTCAACCAGCTGCTGCTGAGCTTCAGCCACCACAACTGCCTCCCCAGGACCCGGGGACTGTTCTACCGCCTCCAGGCCGGCAGCCTGAAGCAGCTCAGCCCCAACATCTTCCTCTTCCCGCCGCCGCTGATACGTCTTACATTCCTTGGCTTTGAACGCGTCGCCCGACTCGTCCACCACGGCTTCAGTCGGTCCCCCTTCCATGGGTAATACCTTGGAAAATAAATATTGATTAAAGCACAGCAAACACACTTAATAGATCATCACTGGAGACAAATAAAATTTATTAATATTAATTATAGAAATATTTAAACTGAACAGTCAATAAACTGAATACGTTTCCAATAAACAGTTTTTTTCCTTGCCACTGTCGCCTTTGGTTTGCTCATTAGGGATCTGGTCCCATATGATTGTAAAGCTCCTTTGTGACATGTGTTGTGAAAAATGCTATATAAATAAATTTGACTGAAACTGCCAAAGGGATAAAAGTACAATATATATAGAAATCATACCCAACACAGGTAGGTAGGTCAGGCTAGTCTAGCATGGGTACTGGGGTGTTATACCTTACTGCCTTTCTGAGGTTACCTGCACCAAAATTGAGTACTTCATCTCTACCCTTCTGGCTCCTCAATTCTGCGCTCGCTCAATGAGCTATCTCCCTCAAGCTTCCTTCTTACACACACAAAAATATAAACAAAAACCAAGACGTGAATAAACTCACTGAAGGCAAAACTTGCAATTTCAGTTTTTTAATTTGCAACAACTACTTGCCACAGAAACACATACTCTGCAAAATACGAATATACCAACAAACAAATAACAACAAAATAATTCGTTAACAGGTGTTTATTTTCAGTGATCACAGAGAGCTCGTTTGGCTGGCAGCTGCTGTGGTCCCAGTGTAACTCCAGCTCGGCTTCGTACTTTCTGCTCGTTTGCGCGCCAGAAACATCATTTGAAGAGGCTCGCGCTGAGCTAGCCAACGTTAGCCAAGTTACTTCCTCGCCAAGACTACGAAACAAATCAAACCACCGATCGATGTTTAATGCAGTTATTAAAATCAACAAACTATTTACGGGTATCCGAGTCATGCTGCAGATTTTCAACTACAGCAGGTCTTTCCGAGATGGTTAATCGTGTTTTTGTACCACTACCAGTCGGGTTGTAGAGGGAGCTCTCCACAGTTTTTATCCCTTCAGTCGTTTGTTGCTTGAGGTAGTCTTTCAATAAGTGAGCGGTCACTGGATGCACCTCGGCACTCCCAACCAGACTACCGCTCGCTGCTTTTTTCAGATTAATCTAGGTTAGAGGAATACACGGGCGTCGAAAGACAAGTGAATCTACGGCGTGTTGCCGAAAAGTTTATCGAAAATGGCCAGCGGGGTCTTGTTTTTTAGCGGCTCATCTTCCTCGTTTGATTTTCATCTGCGCAACACGCAGGCTAGCGAGACAGACGCTATTAGCCAGCCAGAGCGGTCGTCTTTTTTTTTACTTTTAAACGTTTCAAGGAGAGACGGAAGACACAAATCGAGGCCATCACCACGCTGGATGTATTTTAGTACCGCAGAACATCGACCGGCGAAGTGGGTCAGTGTCCGCGCACGGACCAGGAAGGGTCGACGGTTTGAATCGCGTTTGCTTAGCGAGGAGGGGCGCGAACGAGCCGCTAGCAGGCTACGCTAGTTAGCCAGTTAACGAAACGATTATTGGAAACACCACAAAACGGCGCACGGCCGGCTAATTTGTGTCGTGCTAAACACAACAGGGCGGTTATATAACGTACAAGATACGGATGAGGTCGATATTTACCGGTAGGGTTAGCCAGTTAGCTTAAGCTATGGCTACATCTAGAAACGGCGGGTTTCTATCGTGGCTAAGACAGGAAACAAAGAGAAGAAAAAGAAAATGGACGCCTGGCCTAAAGACAGGAGCAAACATCGAAGTGTTAAAATAATACATCTCGTCGAACTGCAGTCTAATATAGGTTCAGGAACACTTAATACTTGGGCATAAGCCTGAACTTCTGGGTTATAAATGTTTTTTGCTAAATTTTCGATAACGATAGAGGGAGACAAACACCCCCCGCCAGCCGCCTGGACTGGGAGCCCCATCGTGACACCTAGAGGCCGATTAAAGCTCCTGCAAAACTCCCCCCTTTCTGAAAAGTAGTGCCGTTTTACCTGCTTTTCTTTGTTTATTCTCTCGTTGAAGTCCACAGAAAGCCCAGGGTTTGTTCTTCCTTTAGTACGAGACGAAGTAAAACTGCGTCCTTCTCCTCCGGTGGTTTTAATCCTCTCCCGCTTTTGCAGAGTAGGCTCCGCACAAAATGGCGGCCCGAAGCAAGTGCTGCGCGTGCGCTGCACGCAGGGGGGCGGTGGCGAAGGGGAGGGGTGTAAACACGCATTGTAGCGATTGGCCGTTTGGGGCGCTACTTTTGAATTATTGTCCTGTTTTACCCTGTAATAGACACCAAATATATTTCCTAGGTGTTTGTGCACATCACTGCTGAGAAACCATTACATCAGAAGTGGACCTACTAAGCTCTATAAGGAATATACTCTATACTATACAAGATCATTTCCATGGGCCTGCTATTAGGGCTTTCACAGCTGATGCAAATGTATTTTTAAGTTATAACTAAAATATCCCACGTTTATTTTGTGAACTGTAATATTTATCACAAAAAATCATATTTGAATCATGTTTTCAAATGTTTTTGGTACATAATTTTGACCAACTCATTTATGCAAGGATGACAATTGTTTTAAAATCATTTTAATTGTATTTTTTTACACTTGATGTCAGCATGATCTGTCAGACAATATATTTAAAAAAAATCTTTAATGCTGCACAATCTGCATGTCATAAGGAAAAATATACTTAAATCTGTTGCAGTCTGTCATCTTAAACTACTGCTTTGAGTTTTAAATAAAGTCTATGTATGTCTATAATTACTCCCCAGTCATTTGAGGCACTTGTACATAGAGGAGGCCTTCTGTGTCCATTTTAACAAATTTGCAAATTAAATCTGGATCTCAGGTTCCAGTGCTGAACCTGTGTCGAGGAATGCTCTGAAATAAATCTCTGCAGCAGGGCCATTCTATAGATAATAAGCATAAAGAAAGTCACTATACCTGTATAACCACAGTTTATAAATTTTTATATTTTGTGTGTGTGTGTAATATATATAGAACAGCTTCGACACCTTTACAGCAGATATCCTTTTAAAATGTAAAAATAGAATTGGCTTGAATCTTAGGAGGACCGTTGTGGACTTTTAATAAGACATTATCACTTAGAACAGGTCTATGTTTGCTTTTGAGCTGTAATGTAATTTCCAACTAAATTACAACACTTGCAAAAAAATAAAATCAAATAAATCCACATACACATTCAATGGGTTACATTTTCTGCTTCAGTAAAGCACAGAAACTGACAGTACGGAATGATGGCACGGTTATGCTAAAACCCCTCTCGGAGCACTCAGACTCCCAACTTCCTAGAGAAGTAATAACACTCCTGATTCCCACCCATCAACATACATTTGCACTCTCTACATCCAGCCTCTTCACACACTCAGCTTATTAAAAGGGGCACCCCCCTTTGAAAAGTCACATCACATAAAAATAACACTTTTCATCCCCCCTGCTATTGCCACAGTGAACAAATCACGGAGGGGCCTGTGCGCACACAACCTGTAGAATGCCGTTTGAGCATGGCAGGGCGCGTGTGCACACGGCCTCTGGAGTGCTGTTTGAACTGTGAGGGCAACAGCCCCAGGCCACAAGGCGGCACATTACTCATGGTATTCAGCCTCATCCTGGTTTTATTTAACAGAGTGTCGTAGCTCGGGTGCAACACTGCATCTCATGAACATGCAGATTCATTTCTTGTGTCCTCGCAGTGCACAGATTGTGTGAAACGTCTGATTCGGCGTGCCGGTGACGGCAGCTCCCCACGAGGGTGCGTCACGGCGACGACGTCTGTATGTGCTCTTCAAAGACGGCCCACGGCATCTGATCCTAATTTTTCTGTTGTCATGGTTACAGCTGCACACGCGCGCGCACAGTGGAGATGGGCGGGTAGTGTCTGTGGGTTTTTCGGGGTCGCTGGAGTTTAGAAGGCGGTGCTAGCCATGCTGCCAGGCCCAAACAGGCGGGGCATGCCGTCCTGCGCTGACTCCAGGTGTCTGTGGGCCATCTTCCCCTCTTCACCTGGACAGGACGCAGGACCAAGTTTCCGTCAAGCATCATTCAAAAATCCCTCTAGCCTCTGGTTATTTCATACAGGTTTGCTATTTTGTTACTGTGCCCAACTGACTTTATTTTTACCTCCTTTCTCTGCCCCACCTTGACTAGCATCTCCTCCTAGCTGAACACATTTCTTTATCTCCTTTAATCTCCTCCTATGTTTTTTGTTCTGTTAGTCTGTATGTGTGTGTGTGTGTGTGTGTGTGTTCTCCACTCACCTAGCAGCAGCAGCGCTTGTTTGGCGGCGTCCCTCACGTCCTCCTTGTCTGTCCGACAAAGGTACACCAGCTGCTCAATGCTCTCCTCAGCCTGCCCGGCAAAGAACACACCTTCACACACTGCTGCGGTTCAGGAAGGTTATGCTTGCATGGTTTATATGTGACTTCTTTGTTTGTTTGTTTACCCCCAGCCTGACTAACAAACTTTGGATGAAAAAGTTTGTTTTACAGTCAGAAAATTGTTCATTTTTCCAAGCTTCAGTGTCAGTCATCTTTGCTTCAGCTTATTTTTTAATCTCTAAACATCCATCATTCGTCACCTGTTAAAGGATTCCTGAACCTTTCTGATGTCTGCTATACACCACATGTCATGGTGTTAGAAGGTATGAAGTGCAAAATAAAAATATTGAGCTGGACAGAAGCTGCTAACGTGTCATGATTGATTGGGGGAGAAAAGCACACACACAAGCGCGCGCACACAGTAAACAGAGAAACCAACCTTTAGACACGCGAGAGCTTTGCACCCGCACACCCGGGTCTCGACACTTTGGTCTTCCAGCAGCTCCAGACAGCTCACCAGAGCCTGAGCCACACAGGCAGACAGAGAGAGAGAGAGAGAGAGAGAGAGAGAGAGGGAGAGGAGAGCGAATGAGCATTCAGCGCCCCAAACGCACTGGGTATCTGCTCACAGACACGTCCGGCCCAAAACAAACACGGACACTACCAAGGGGTCACGGCAATGCTGACGTTTGTCCCACCAAACATGGCAGAGCTTTGACTGTACACACTAGTGACTCTCTGATGACACTGCACGCAATACTGCGCACACACTGTGTTGAGATTACACAAGATTTCACCTTTTGAGTGGTGAGTGGCAGTGTGCAGGAAAGAAAAAGCTTTGATCATGGAATAGGCTTTCAGAGGACAAGGGATGTTTTTACAGAGCTGGGTAATGACATTCAATCTGCTATCTGCTTCTTACTCAAGGTAATATGCCATGCTACATTTCAAATATTTAGTCAAGGCAAAATGACACCTTCGTTGTTGATTTCATGGTGGCCATTCATGAATCAAAAAAAATATCTGTATATACACACACACACACACACACACACACACACACACACACAGTTTGGTGCGATGCAGCTCTCCGAAGTAGATCTGCCTCTGTGGCAGTGTTCTTCGCTGTGGCCTTGCTCAAGGACAGAGATGTAGGTTGGATATTTGGGAGAGTGAAGTTGATCTTCAACAAATGCTGAACTTCAAAACAAGTGGATTTAAGCCTGTCCTCTTTCTCATCATGTAGAGGTTGTTCTGCTTTTAATAAGTGTTGTAAAAGAAAGTGCTGGCTGTTTCACTTCACTGGTTTTGTTTGAGAGTGTTAAAGGTGATACAACATGTATGTAACAGGAATCTCATGGCACTACTTTACAAGATAACACGGCATCTTAACCTTAACAGGAGAATAAGTGTGTACATTAATCTGTACCATGTGTACATTAAATTGGTTGGAACTGCAGAATTGAAGCAGAATAGAAATTACTTTTAATTTACATTAATTACTGTCCCAAAGATAACATTTTTTTCAACAACATATCCATGTTTATAGGTAGCAGGCATGTTAGCCAGTGCTTAGAACTATTTTAGAGGACTCAACCTTCTCCACAAAACCACACACACAATCCAGCGGGAGTGAGAGAGTGTTTTAAGTGAAGTTCATGAGAGGCATCACATTAAATCAATCTAGACGGATGTCTGGTTCATGTCCAGCCTCCTGCCTTTTACTTGGTGCAAGCAAGCTCAGGTCACTTACAGCAGTTTTCTTAACTCAACACTAAAGGGTTGTTTCATTGTAGTTTTTGACCCAAGGTTAAATTCTATCTTCACTGTGAAAAAGTCCTACTGCTCTCCCCAGAGCGTTGACCCGGACGAGTGTGTGGGCAGGGGCCGTACCCTCTCACGGTGGCGTGGCTGGTCGGCGAGGCTGCGGAGCAGAGCACCGGCCACACCGCACACCTTCCCCCGGGGGTCCCTGAGCAGCAGGCTGACGGCACGCAGGCCCTCCCGCTTCAGAGCGCCCTCTGGAGGCCTCTTCAGTGCTTTCAGGCACATGTCCTGGTCCCCAGACTGCAGGCACTGCACCAACCACACTGCAGCCAGGGTAGAGAGGGGACACGTGGACAGAACGGATGGGTGTAGGGAGAGGGGTGAATGAAACACAGAAAGAGAGAGATACGAAGTGACAGTGAGAGGGGGAATTGATTTTGCCATTAACAAGTTGATTTCAAAGCAAATTTAGCTGATGACCAGTGGGGTAAAACTCTATACAAACCCTCTGGCTGTCAAACACTAAAATACACACACACACACACACACACATACATGTGCACACACATGCACACATACTTGTGTGTGCACGCACGCATACACTCTCACACACGCACACTCATACAAACCTTCTTCAGCCAGTTCAGTAATGTGCACGTCCAGTTCGCTGACGCCCTCAACCTCCAGGTAGCTCCAGAACTGGAAGATCGTGACCATCTCCTTAGCTGCACCTCCGCCTCGTTTGGGTAACCGCCTCTCAAGAATCCTCTCCACCAAACACAGAAATACTAACACACACACACACACACCCACACGCACAATAAATCAGCCATCTCTGATATCTCAAGCATCACAAACATCACATACTTCTAAGTAATTTCTGAGTGTGGTGGGTTACAACCAGCAAACTGCTTTAAGTGTCTATTGTGAAAGGAAGTAAATGGATTAAGCAGAACTAAACATTACTGAAGAAAAGCTTCCATACTTATCAGAACTTCCCAGGGACTGAAACACAGATTCTTATACATTGTTCCGAGTAATTTATGAACACTGAGTACCGTAAATCTTCATCTTAAAATCGTAAATCTACTTTATCTTGGAAACCAGCATTGACAAAGACACAGATGGGGACACACAAGCACCCAAACAGCAGCCAAACACCCACCCAAACACCCACCTGTGTTTGCGGGGACAGCACCTCTCTCTGGGAGTCTGTTGGCGTATATATTGCTTAGTGTCTGTATGAAGGCCTCTGTGGAGGTGCTGAACACACTGCTGCCATCCAAACACTGCTTCCATAGCAACACAGCCCCTTGGCACTGATCTAACTGTGGAATGACTGCTCCCAAGTACACACATGTGCCACAGAGAAAGGGAGAGAGGCAGAGTGAAGGAGAAAGAGGGAGAGAGAGAGGGAGGGAGGGAGAGAGACAGACAAAGAGAGAGGAAGAGAGAAGAGATCATATGAACAGAAGAATCCAAGTTGACCAACCTATCTTTATTTTGGGGATAATTGACAATGTTTATTTTTTACAATATAAACATAATGTAATGATAAAAGAAACATTTAATTATATGTTTAAATTCATGATTATATATATATAAATCAAGATTTAAACACAATAAACTCAATTTTGTCACCTCTTCATCAATACTAGAGACAAATGGACACACCTTCCTCTGTCTTGATGACTCCGCCCACAAAATCCTTGGCGGCACGGCGGACGAGTTCAAGCACGCGTGCCTCTCGGAGCAGGCGGTCCAGAGCGTACATCTCCCCACAGCGCAGCGGGCCGAATGTACCCAGCCTCTGCACACAAACCCCAAGCAAGACAACAGGCTGAACCAACACTCAACCTGTGCTCAACGGAGCCCAGAAGGTCCATGGTCCAGCTGGAATACACCATACCTTAAAGCTAAAAAATGTAGCGGTAAACTGACAGAAGATTCTGATTAGAATTTGAAAGTACTTTCCTAAAGAATACTTTTCCATTTCTGAATATTGCATTTATTTCATCTGGAAGTTAAACATCTCAAAATGCTGCCAGAACATCAGAACGAATGCAGAAGCTGAAAGATTAGCATGAACTAGAGGTGTATTCAACTAAGGATTTTCATAGTCGAATCTGATTCGTCAGATTTTTCCTTTAGTCGACTAATAGTAGTTTTTTATCTAGAGCACCTTAAATGGGATCCCGTTCTCATTCAGCACTTTTTTCCACTTCAAAGATAAAACACTCAGAAAAATGAATAAACATGGTAGGTTGGCTTTATTCAGCTTTTATTTACTTACTTATAAATTTTTTAATGAAACGTTAGAGAACATTAACAAAAAAAAGTCAGTGCACATATCGAACTGCCAGACAGGCACTGTGCAAAATGTCAAAAATATTTTAAATAAAATATGCCTGCCTGAAAATATAAAACAAATTGCCACACAACAGCATAAAATTATAAGTAAAGGTTCACGTAACAGGGTTTAAAAAGCAAACAACAACAAAAAATGTTTATAGGCCTACATGCCGAGACACACAGCGACAAAATGAGACAACATAACTGAAACGACAAACGGCTGAACTGTTTTTTTTTTCGCCTTCCGCATTTTAAATGGTATATCATGTTGGTTGTTGTCGTGTGAAATGAAAGACGTTGATGACATAACTTGCACTTTACTTTGTTTGATTCAGCTTTATCCTTTTCAAAATACTCCCACACTTTTGAAGTTTTTTTAGTAGCCATTATAATCTCAGATGCTGACTATCCTGTATCGTGTTCAGCTCCGCTCATTTGGATTGTGCAACTGCAGGGTGTGATTTATTAATGTGTAGTAAGGAAGATGCCTATTGTTAATGCGCACACATCATTTAAAAATATTTATTAACAGAAATTAAGATGATTTTATTTGACAAAATGCTATCTATAACGAAGACATTTCATGTAACAACTAATGCTTAGCAGCATCCTTGGGCACCCCCATGCAGTTAGAATGGTACATTCGACTATGACATTCATAGTCGACTAGGGCTATAGTCGACTATAGTCGAATCAGCGACTATTGCAGGTCACCCCTAGCATGAAGCATGGAGAAATGTCTCCAGAGAGGCCCAGAGAGGGCTTCTTTCAAGTCTCTGCAGTACTCACAGGAAATGAGCACCTAAAAATATGTTAACAAAATATAGTTTTTTTTCTTCAATAGAAACAGACTGCATCAAACTGGTTGGGTTTTCTAATAATTCACAGCTTTTGAACCACCAAGAAAATTAAGGGAAATTATTTCAGTTCGACACAAAAATGTTGTCTATTCTAATAAAGCGAAATAACATTTTGGCTTTAATCAGGAGGACATATCTGAGTACAATATTGTCCAGATTGACTCATGACTCACCAGTAGTTGGGAACTGCAATTCTGTAGATGGACCAGCAGGGTGCGATCCAGCGCTTGGCAGCCTGTGCTGAGTGGCACAGAGGGAGCGTCCCAGCAGTGCTCCTGACTGCCCTCTTCCTCGGTCACACTCTCTGCTGCTACTGGCCGACAACTGAGTTCAGGTTTGAAAAAGCAAAATAAGAATCTCTGTTTCAGAAATTAACTAAAGAGATTCCAGAGCTTTCATTACTTATACAGAATGAGTTTTTACACACTTTATTTACAAGCGGCTGTTACTAGTGGCTGTTTTCTAATCAACCACTAGATGGGAGTATTACACCAAGATGCATGCATCCCATTTCTTGAAAACGGAAACCACTAATTATTATATGTATGTTGTGCATCAGGTAAAGGCGAGAACATTTTTAAATCTCTGACCTGTTTGTCACACTACACTTTTCACCATCTTCCTCCTCTTCATCTGGATCTGACGAGTTGAGGAAATCAAAGCTTCCGAGAGCAGTCTCCACCGTCAGGCTGACGCTGGAGGAACGGCTTCTACTTCGCCCCTGTGTGCACATCAAGTACAAAAACCTCAAACTGGCATCATATCTTCTAGATAATATGGTTCTAACCGCCTACATCTACTTGTCCCGTCAGAAATGACTGACATGTTACAAATAACCTTTCACACACCATCAGAGAATCTCAGGGAGCACAAACATGCATCTTCTGTTGCTTCTGACGGCAGTTTGTGAGCTGAGCAAATATCTCTAAACCCATAGCCAGGTCTTAAAGGCTCATGGCTATCAAAGGACAGGGATCTGCAGTTTCTGAACACACTGAGGCCACGCACGCACACACGCACGCACGCACGGTTAGGGGGAGGAAGGGCGGGGCCTCACGGCAGGCTGGAGTCCAAGAGACTACTCCTACAATTCCTTTCATCTTTCGCCTCTGCATAGCATAGCTGGCACACAGATGACGGCAGATAATCTTTCACAGGCAACACAGTTAGGATTTAAACGTGTATACAGACGCGCACACTCAAACCCAGGTTTCCGTTGCTACACTTATGAGTTTCTTCCCTTTAATTAAGCAAGAGCAAATTATTAAAATAATAAAACAATTCTCGATCATAACCAAATGTTTTGGCATTTTGGGCAAGTGTGAAGTAGCAATAGCCCTGCAAAAATAACACCAAGTATTTGTTCCATGTTTCGAGGCACAAATGAAATGAATTAATTTGTCTACTCAATTAACATATTAATGTTATTATTAATAACTAATTAATATTTAACAAAACACATGGCTTTGAGCTCCTCACCGTTAGGGCCTCCTCCAGCAGTTTAAGCTCCTGTTCAAGCATCTGCAGCTCTGGGAACTGGCCCCTGTAGTCATCTAGAGAGGAGAGCACAGCAGCAAGAGCCTCCTCCAAGCTGCCATCAGCAGTCCGTCCTGCTACACCATCAACCTGGGTAGCTTCTACTCCAGCCCCAGGCTTCTCGGCCTGCACGGGGCCAGTGCGTGCCTGGGCGGAGCACCGTGTGTCCTCTGCCTGTTTAACAGTTTCAGTCATGGCAAGATCAGTTTTGGGGGCCTCTGTCCTGGCGGAGGTGCAGACGGAGTCCTTCTCGCGACGAGTGAGGGAGGTGGTGCTGGCATCAGAGGGGAGCTCCATTGTGGGAACCTCAGGCATGGAGGCGCCAGCCTCCTCGGTCACAGCGGGAACGGTGTTGGAGCTGCTCTGAGATTCCAGGCCGGCGAGGTCAGAGGTGAGGTTGCCCTCTTGGGGCTCAGGTATGACCGTGCATGGCTCAGCGCGATGCGGCACGTCTGTGATGATGTCCGTTACCAACACCGAGGAGAGCAAGGATTCAACCTTAGAGGGTTCAAATGATTGGCTGGCAGGCCTGTCCATCAAAGCCGCGTCTATGCTGCTCTCGCTGATGTGGCTCAGGGAGCGGGAACAGCGTGTGTGGCCATTGTGCGTTTCCTGTCTCTTAGCTGCCTCTCTGGTGACCGTGATCATGGTCACACGGGGCTTCTCCACCTCCTCCTCGTCCTCCTCCTTCTGATCGGCCAGGCGCGTGGGCGTGGAGGTGGCCGACTCGCGGGGTGCAAAGGAGATCTCGATGGCAGGGGAGGCGGCCTGCAGTTCAGGCTGGACCAAGTTCTTGTGGGTGTGGCGAAGGCCCAGGGACAGCTGGGGGCTGGAGGAATCGTCGGAGGATTCGGAGGAGTTGGACCAGGCCGTGCCGTTCTCCATATCATCCTGCCGCCTCAGCATGTTCTACAGGGAGAGAATGTGCGTGAGTGTGCACGAGAGAGAGAGAGAGCGAGAGAGAGAGAGAGAGAGAGAGAGAGAAAGCATAAGACAGTTCCTGGGTACGATTAAAATTACGGCATACTTTTGGTGTGCAAAAGGACTGGGAAGAAGGAGAGAAAGAACTTGTGGTGAGGAGAGAGCGTGTGGTGCAGGTGTGGGGGAGCAGAGCCTCTCCTGGGCCTTCAGTCTGGTCATTCTCCCAGCAACCCATTCAGACGGGCTGCTGGCGTCTGGCCCACACAGCACACACTCCACCCTCTCCCTATAATTAACCAATGCTGCAGCCAGTCTCTGTTGAGTGCAGAATAAAAATGGATGCAAGATGAAGATGTGTGTGTTCATTTGGGGGGGGGGGGGGGGGTTAGTCGGTGTGTATGTGCATGTGATAATGCAAGAGAGGGGCTTTATAACTCAGACCCTTGCTGACAGACCAGCAGCTCAAGAATTTTAGTTATCTACTTATTTACAAGGCATATCACCTACCAATGGTCTACAAGAACATAGACTGTACTGGTCACAGAACTACAACCACACAAAACTACAACCACAAAAAACTACAACCACACAGAACTAGGAAGTACTAGTCGGCAGCCGCAAGTACTTACACACCTCCAGCCGCCACGATGAACTCTCTGTATTACGGGCCCCTGCGAACCTACAGCGCCGGGGCTAACGGCTAACAGCTAACAGCTAGCAGCACTCACGTGGCTGTGGGTGCCCGAGTCGCAAAGGTTGACGGCGGAGACATCGCTGCAGCTGAGACTCTGTGCCAGCTTTTCGGCCAGCACGTCCCGGAACACGTCCAGCATGGGCCAGCGCTGTCTGAACTGTGGACGCCATGGGCTCGACTGCACACGCCACGGTGGTCAGAGCAAGAGAGTGCGGTCAGGAGGACAGGAGAGCGGATCCTGCCAAGAAGCCCTCTCTCCTGCCAAAGATAAACTACTCCCAGAGGTACTCGGGGAAGGAAACTTAAGAGTGATAACCTGAGATTTTCTCTTTATTAGACAACAAGGACAACAAAATAGAGAGACTGATTGTTTACCAAGAGGGCCTGTAGTTTTAAGAGGACTCGGTCTGAGCAATTTGACTTGTGCGAGTTGTTTGTGATTACATGACTTTGATAAACCGGCCAGCCAAAGGATTCAGAAAGAGTGTAAAGTGTGTCGAGCCGTCAAACGAAAAGGATTAGTGTGAAGTAAATGTTAAAAAGGTGGGGGGACGTTCTGGTGACAGGGGGAGTGGGTGGAGAAGCTGAGGAGGTGGAGCACATAGAGACACTCACATAGAAGGCCTGCTCACGCAGGGATGGGGTGTCAGGGGGACTCTGGTTGTAGGTGGAGAAACGCTTGTTCACGGTAGGTGGCTTGTTCACTGTGCTGGCCGTGGAGGTCTGGTCATCTTTGTCGAATGGACTGAGAGAGAGAGAGGGAGTGGCAGAGAGGCAGAGAGAGAGGCGCAGAGAGAGAGAGAATGTAAAAAAGCGTTCACTATAAAAGACTCCACCACAGTGCAAATGTGCAGAAGGCATCCATTAATTCCTTGCGAGAACTGTGCTTCCAATTCAAGGCAAACTCAGATCTGGCACTGCTGAACTGGGTCATGCTAACCGCTCTGGCTGTGTGACCCAGAGAGTCAGGCCTTGCCAATCTGGCTGAGAGTTAAGTATTTTCACTTCAGTATTTAGTTCATCTAGTTTTCCTTAAATACTTTCAACAAAAATGCTAACAATTTCAGCTAAGCTCTAGTTAAGAATAATGGTTCTAGGTAAGAAGCTTACTATACTATCAATAGGAATGAGTCTTGTTTATTTCGGTTGTGTTTATTCGAGCTTATTTTTAGGGATACCTACTTCCACGTGACCTCCAGGCTGAGTTTAATCGTGCCCAGGTCATTGATGTCGACGGCCACAGTCTGGGGCAGGGCGCCGAACAGATCCTTGGTCTCACAAGAGACATTCCCCACCACCACGTGATTGGCCAGGCTCTTCAGTTCAGTCACCTTAATGAGTGAAAAAGGGGGGGGGGGGGTGTTTAGTCATTAGACACAGCCAGGCTGGGTCAATGCACACGCACCGCACAGTCTGCAATTATCTCAAGCCATTCAGACAGATGCAGGTTTCCCAAGGCATGCTGTGATTAGCATTTGAGTTAACTACAGAGTCTAGAGACTAGTGCCTTGTCTACTATGTACATGCTGTGTGCTACACAGAGCACTTTGTGTCATACTATCTTGACATACTGCAGTCAAAACACACTGCAGTAGCACCCTTGCAAACTGTGGCAATTATATATGTTCATAAGTCAACGGTGACTCATTGTACTGGGGTAGCATTTCATGTGCAAATGTGCATGGACACTCCAGGTCTTTGACCAGTAGGCTACGAGCTGGTGAACTGCTTTCTGATGGTGGCCTAATGACATCATTAGGCCACCATCATCTCTGCTCCATGGTCAGCCGTGTTGGAGGAGACACCGGAGCTCAGGTCCTTCATCACAAACATCAGCTGCATTCTCTTCATTCCTGCATTACAGCTCAGTGCTCTCTGCCTCACCCTCCCCTCTCTCGTCCATACCCCCCCCCCCCCCCCCCTCCAGGTCATGGAAGAGCACAATTTGTATGGCGCTGTGCAACTCATGGAACGGCAGAGAAAGAAAAACAAGTCAAAGTCCAGCTGCTCGCACTGAGCTGCTAAGACCGTTAATGTTTCTCAGACCAACGTGACCATGCTGTGTGCTGAGGGAGAGAGAGGGAGGGGTGGGAGAGAGTGAGAGAGAGTGTGAGAGAGTGTGAGAGAGTGGGAGGGTGTGTGTGTATGTGTGTGTGAGAGAGAGAGAGAGAGGTGGAAGAGAGTGTGAGTGTGTGTGTGTGTGTGAGAGAGAGAGAGGTGGAAGAGAGTGTGTGTGTGTGTGTGTGTGTGTGTGAGAGAGAGAGAGGGAGGGAGGGTGGGATAGTGTGTGAGAGAGAGGGGGGGAGAGTGTGTGAGAGAGAGTGAGGGAGGGGTGTGAGAGAATGTGTGTGAGAAAGAGAGGGAGGGGTGTGAGGGAATGTGAGAGAGAGGGAAGGGTGAGAGAGGGTGTGAGAGAGGGAGGGAACGGTGAGAGAGATGGAGGAAGAATGAGAAGAAGGAGAGAGGTGAGGAAGAGTGAGAGAGGAAGGAAGAGACAAAGAGGGATTGAGGCAGAAGGAGAATATGAAGGAGCCATTTAGACATAGATGCATTTTTATTGATACATGTGTGAGGAGAAAGAAAACCTGTGTGACGGAGACAGTGGGATCGTTCCCGTTATGATCTCACCTTTATGGAGAGGAACTCTGTGACCAGAGGGAGGAAGACCATCTCCTCACTGTCCCACACTTGTTTCCCGTTCATTTCAATCCGCCCCCGGAGCTTCCAGCGCTGCCTCCCGTATTTCATAAAGATCTGCATGGAGCAAACGCAGAGGAGACAAGTTTACACAGCCGGGCAAGCAGACACCACCTCAGATGACCACAGTGCCCAGCTAGCAGGAGGTCAAGCACAACTAATCACACTTGAAGAACGACGGTTTCCTGGAATCTAGAACTGCAGTGATGTTTTTGCTTACAGTGATGAATAGTGTAAAGTTTATCCATGACATGTTTAAGGCAGGAGAAACAGAGAAGTAGACAACAGCTGAGTGTGCACACTTAAAGAGGGGGAGAGAGGAAGAAAGAGAGAAAGAGGGAGAGACAGAGGAAGAGAAAAAGAGAGAAACAGAAAGAGAACTAACTGCTGGAGCTATTCAGAGAACACTGGGAAGTGTTTGTATGTGTCCTTGTGTGTGTGTGTGTGTGTGTGTGTGTGTGTGTGTGTGTGTGTGTGTGTGTGTGTGTGTGTGTGTGTGTGTGTGTGTGTGTGTGTATGGGGAATGTGGGTGGGTGGAAATGCTTCTCTATGTGGCCAGATGGACAGAGATCCCTCAGCTCTCCAACAGACTCCATCCCTCTACAGCATCATGCCATCTGCCTGAGTCTCTCCTCTTGCTCTCTGCAGCTCATACACTCTTACACTAAACAGGCTGCCAAGCTGACTCACCTGATCAATGAGCCTGTCGATCACGCAGGCATGTGCATTTTAAGCAGGCGGAGGTGGGTTTGACAAGTTAGCGCCTCTCTTTCTCCTATTAGCCACCACCACGCACACACACAAAAGTATCTCTCCCTTCTCTCCCATCTCTCCCCTCTCTCCATCTCTCCCCTCTCTCCATCTCTCCATATCCCACAGACCAAGATGAAAAAAGGTGCATGAGACAAAGAGAAGTAATCGAATGACAAAAAAGACTCACCTCATACTGGTCGCCAGCACAGAGTCGAGCAAATCCAGCCAGACCTGAAGCAGTGGTCAGTTACACCATTACTCAGATACCAACAACTTACCAACATCCCACTACTATTAAAAACACACTTTACGTCATTCATTTATTTTCATTATTTTCGTTTCAAGCCATCAAGCAGTAAAACGATTCAATGCCCACAAACCACTCAGTTTACTGGGAACAGCCACACAATTTATGAAGACGAACGTATGAGTGGAAACCATGCAACAAGACAGAGAAGGTGGAGAAGAGGCCGTGTCCTACCCTTCATCTTGATGTGGAACTCCCCGAGTTGGTTCTCCAGCTCACTCTCCAGCATACACATGTTCTGTGGAGCCACACAGCGAGAGACGGCCCAACACACCGCAACGCAGACAGACAGCAGAAAGACAGACAGACCACACGGACAGAACAAATGAGACCCAGAGAGCAATTCCCAACATGCACTTGGTCAAATTATCATCACACTTATGGAAAATACTGGACTAAAACTGGTAGTATAGCTTTGAACCAAACCACTGTCACACTAGAATTATCAAAGTACATACATCACACATCTCTCATACTGACCATTATCCATCACAGTGAGTCACTGGCAATGGTGATATTTTACCAATGCTACACTGGTAAAACACTGCCATAGCACAAGAATGGTTAAATCCTCTTGCAGCTAAATGCTCCATGCTTCTTTCCTCAGGGTTCCTGAGCGTGTGGCCCCTAGCCCCTAGCCCTAGCCCCTGACCCCTTACCTCAGTGTACTCTCGGAAGCCCTTGTTGGCCTCCGACAGGCTCTCCCGGGCCTCTCGGCTGCCTGGCGAGGCTGTATAGGCCTTCACCATCTTATCAGCCCCATCCCGCAGTCTGCGCTGCATACAGTATGCTTCATACAGCTCGTCGATCTGCACGTGCGTGCACACACACACACACACACACACACACACACACACACACACACACACACACACACACACACACGCGCGCGCACACACACACACACACGCACACACACTATTATAAACGAATCCAGAAACAACCAGTACTTGTGCAATATTACTACAGGTTTAAGGTTACTGCGGTTTTAAAACTATTCCTGTGTTTGCATCAGTTGCATTTCCTGCACAGGAGATTTCAGCCGTTAGAACGAACAGGTTGGGACGCGCTAGAGTGTTGATACCCTGGAACTCACAGCACTGCACCTGTCTGAGCACAGCAGCCTGATGGGCAGTTTCTGGCAGAATAATATCATTACTTACTCAAATGAACAGGTTATTCTACAACAGCACTCCATCACGAAGTTATTAAGAAATGCAGGAATTTAATTCCAGAAGATTACACCAAGAGAGGCAGGCCATGAAAATCAGGTCTACTAAGACCTTCTTGCATGCCTGGTATTGTTGGATGATGTGATTAAAGACGTAACCATGGAGAGTGTGCACGTGTGCACGCGTGCGTACGTGTGTGTTACATGTTCACAGACACTGTAAGGAGGATTACAGATATAGGATTACAGACACAGGTTCCCCATACATCCTCTCTCCAACACAAACACACGCTGTGAAATAAAAGTAATGATCAATGGTGAATGACCTAAAGTAAAAATCACAGACCAGGAAAGACAAACTGGTTTCAAAGCCACCAATGTCTTAACACCAGAGAGACTGAAAGAGACAGAGCCTCTTTAGCAAAATAAATCCCAGCAAATCATCACTTCCTTGTTCTTTATCACTCTCTCTCTCTTTTTACACACACACACACAAACTTCATCTGGAGGTGTTTAAGAACAGCTTACTGCACGTACACCAAAATTCTGACGACAAGTTAGGTAAGGGCAGTCATCACTTCAGTTTTTAGCCTTCTGTCTCCAACACACAGAGCTTAGTGGGCAACAGGTCAGAGTTAATCGCATTTGTTGCAGATCACACACACACACACACACACACACACACACACACACACACACACACACACACACACACACACACACACACCCCTTCACCATTTATTTGGAAATAGGCTTCCACCAAGTGCACTAACAAGAAGCAATATAAAGGCTTCTGATTGAGAGGCAGAGTATGCTACATGCTACACGCTACAATTCCTCTCTGGCTCATAAATCCACATATATGTTACACATGTCATGCTCAGATCACTGGCTCCCCTGCAGTTTCAAGTGCCCATAAAGCCCAAACTAATCGCACATGAAAGGAAGTGCTGCAGAAACAGAGCTGGGAGTGAGGATGAAGGCTCCTTCCTGTCGAGCAGCTGGCTGAGAGCCGCTGCTCAGTGTTAAGACAACTAGACTCAAGGCTGCCCCCTACTTGTGGCCCATGTCCCCCAGTAATGTGTGCTCATCAGAGGGTGTGTGTGTGTGTGTGAGAGTGTGCAGCAAATACACACACACACGCACGCACGCGTGCGTGCACGCGCACACACACGCATGCACGCACACACACACACAAGCACGCATGCACGCACAAGCTTCTAAACAAACTAAGAATCAAATGTGCTTAACTTCATTGAGCTTGATTGGAAAATTCCTAAGTTTATTTGTCTGGACAAACCACCTTCCCATATTACAGTTCAATAAGCAGAGTGGATATCAGAGTGGATATCAGAGTGGATATCAACAGCATGGTTACCAGTGGGGTGCTTACCTTGCTAAGGTGGAACTCTAACCGCCTCATAAACCTCTCAATCACCTTCACTTGCTGCAGAAAACAGATCATTGCCGCATTATTTTACACATCTGTTATTCTTATCTCACAAAGCCTGAAGATTAAATGAATCAGAGAGGGTTGTGGTGTTGGGTATTACATGGGCTTTATTAACGAGTCTCTGAAGCAGAACCGTCATAGTAGGAATAAAAACTCACCTTGTCAAGTTCATAAAGAAAACCCTGTACAAAACAACAGAAAGAAAGAGTGAATGAAAATCAACAGCCACCAGCCAATGAAAATGAAGTATCAAAGCCCCCAGAAGTTTGATCTATGATCAGGTTCTGCGTGTCATGTTCTCCGCATTATGGCTGTAGGGGCAGTGGGGAGGGGACCTTAGATGTGCACTCTTACTATAGAATGGTGGGTACATGCCACATTGTGGATTGTGAGATCTTGTGAGATCTTTTTTTTTCTCTCACCAGGCGAGAGTTCCTCTTGGATTCCTTCATCTGTCGGTTCAGGCTGTCCAACTCCAGTTGATGGACCTGCAGGTAAGATCTGGAAGCCCAAACATCAGCTATTAAAGAGCCATCAAAGGTTGTACATTTTACCAGAGCTATTCTTGAGGATTCTGTGCTAATTTAAACTCTGTCTATGCCACAACATTCCTAAATACTCTGAGGAATATGTAGTGAGTGTGTGTGTGTGTGTGTGCGCGTGTGTGTGTGTGTACTCACTGCAGTCCTCTCTTCAAGGCTTCATAGACCTCGTCCAGCCTGTCGGGCTGCGGTACCTTTGGAGGAGGTGACTTTGCAGAGAGTGCGAACATCCTGCTTACTCTAGAGGAACTCTTCCTCGCGCACGCAGGGGTACTGAAGACTGAGAGGCTCCTGAACCACACACACATGCACGCAGGTACACACACACACACACACACACACACACACACACACACACACACACACACTTATTAAACAGACAATGCTGCAAATGTCATTAAAAAAAAGAAATAAATAACATAGAAAACATTACACCCCCACATGAAGGTGTGTTCAAGGAGGTCTGTGCACTATTACCACCTATATTAATCCCACAAGCAATGATCACCAGCAGTGAAGTCCTTAATTAAGACTCACACGTTTTACAACACCAGAGAGACAGCAGACCTCTTCAACAGATTCATTCCAGCAGCCAAGCCGCACTTCCCTTCTCTTCATCTCACGCTCTTCCTCATTTTAAACTTTACTTCTTCAAAAAATGTTCACCCCACCCCAAGTGAGTATATGTGGGTTTGGATGTGCTCACAGAAGCCATCAGGAAAATTAGATATAAATCCCCAAACAAAACACACATACACAAAATATAATTAAACGGACCCTGCAGATACAATAAAAAAAAAAAAAAAAAAATACACCTCCACCCACTTTTTTTTTTGGTGGGAATGTTTGACAAGCTCTCCCATCATCCTGTGTGCTCTCTATACAGAGAGCTGTATGGATTAATATGGCTATCACACTTTACTCAGTGAGATAGTTCCACTATAATGCCCCTACGGAAGGTTGCATCAGTGCTACTCCACAAAACCATGCGGGCGAATCCACGTGAGACGCAACCCCTTCTCCACAAATGACGGACGCGTCAAGAACAATTACAGACAAGTCCCGTCTCCTGTATTCTCCTTCACAGGAACATGTGTTTATAAGGGACCTTCCGACCAACCTTCAGATTTTAATCTCCCACTAATCATCGTGAAGGCTGTACGGCAGATTCTCACCGAGCGTTCTGAGCCAGGTGAATTAGTGGACCACGGACACAGTGGTTTCAAACAAGGAACTGATGAGTCCTGAGAGGGCAGTGGTTCAGTTTAAATGTCCCTAGCTAACAAACGGGAGCAGACATCCCATCAGCCTTCTTCATGCTATGAAAGTTACAAAGTGAACTAGTGATTTAAAGCGGAGCATTAAATGGTTGACCCATTTAAATACAGCTCATGCTCTTGAAAGGACAGGACTGCCATGATGGTAATCAGTACAAGTATATTACAGTAAAAGTGGGCTTATTTCTACTGAACGTCAGATATGCGAGTGCTGGGATTCGGGGAGTAAGGATCATGTATTTAGTGTAATAACTAAAACATCCATCTTGTTTTATCTCTAGCTCATAGCAAGAAAGAAGAGCATGAGGGGGTTTCCTCCACAAACTGCTGAAACACAAGGCCACAGCAGGCGGGAGGCAGGTCAACTCATGGGGCGAGTGCCAGTGAAGAGGAAAAGCAGACTTGACAGGACGTCCTGCCAGGTGTGGTCTCTCAGCACGAACTGGGAGGACGCTCGAAATATTATACGTGTGTGTATGTGTGTGTTCAGTGCAAACTTCCCCCTCTTCTTAATCATATAATATCTCCTTGCATTTATGACAGAGATAGTGTGCGTGTGTGTGTGTGCGTGTGAGTGAGAGAGCATATGTGTAGATCTGTATTTTAACTTCCATCCATCTTTAAATATGGTGTGTGCATGAGTGTGCATGTGAATGCGTGGGCTAACCTGTAAGCCCACTTGTAGGAGTTGACATCAACAAGATGGATGGTGTGTGTACATGTGTGTGTGTGTGTGTGTGTGTGTGTGTGTGTGTGTGTGTGTGTGTGTGTGTGTGTGTGTGTGTGTATGTGTATGTGTCCATATATCTGTAACTGGGGACATACCTGTAAGGTTTGTCGTAGGAGTTGACACCGGCAAAGCTCTGGCTCCTAGTGATTGACCTGGCAAGGACTCGGCGCGTTGGCCGTGCAGACAGCGACATGGTGGACACCGCTCTGGAGGGACGCCCTATGGACCCACAGGACAAGCAAGACATTAGTGCTTGCAGAAAGGGGAGGGAATTTGAGTAAAGAAAAGACAACACGACTTGCCCCAATGGTCAATGAGCTGAAACAAGCCATTAGAGTATGCTGATAAAGATCTTTTAGAATTCAGGGCAATTCATGAAGGTTGTTTTCCTAACTCAACGAGGGCAAAAAGCTTGCACCCATAACTTACATAATTACTTTCAGGAATATAGTTATTAAATTCCATTATGTGCTTCATTGCACCATGAGCCCATCAAAAAGACACTGGGGAACATTTCTGATGGAAAATCTAAAAGACGAATGTTCTTCCAAAGCCTGCAAGGACAAACAGGGGTTCTTTAACATCAAAGTGTTTTTAAAGGGACCTGGGGGGGCTTTTCCTAAACAGTGCTTTAGATACACATCTACATTGCCTTCACATTTATCCTTTTATCTGCATATTCCTCCTCCCATCGCTTAGGTCCAAAGACGGGAAAAAATTCCACCCTACCACACTGGAAATGAAGGATGTCACAGTTACTGGAATAGCATACAGGAGATGACCACGAACACAATTCTCACTTTTTACCAGGTTTGTAAGTTTGGAGAAAAAACTTGAACATGAACATCGACCCGCGCTACCGGAGTTAAAAGACATTTGTGATATTGACTGGTTTAAAAACAGGAGGTTCTCTTCCTCAAACCGCACACGTAAACGGTCAGAAACGGCTTGACAACACTCCAATACAGACAAAGCTCTGAGGGTTCAGCAGCGTCACGAGGCGAGGGCTCCCTCCAGGCCTCGGGGGTTTCCGGTGCTGGAGAGAGCTCGGTGGGTCATTGCTTCCACCGTGGAAACAATGGCCTGCTGGTGGTTCAGGAAGCCCATGTAGGCCCATTCAACCTGACTGAGGAACATCCTGAACACCACCCTAGTGAACCCTCATCCTTAAGGGCCGAGATAGGGCAGCTTGGGAGAGCCACCACCACTGACGGTATCCAGCCTTTCCCAGCACAAATAAACAGACAAGGTTCCCAGCCTTCATATCTAATCAGAAACCCATTTCTGGAGACCTTCCAGAGTCTCTGGCTCTTCCTTTTCACACACTCACTCCTGAAACAATGCTCACTCACAGTGAAGATGGCATAGTCACCAGAGAAGGCTTGTGCCGGGACAGGAAACAAACCCAGACAGCCACGAACAAACCCGGGCCAGAGCCAACACTTGTTCAAGACAGCCTGTGCTGACAAAGACAATCAGGCAAAATTGACACCGGCTCTATAATAGTTGTTCTTTGTGTGGAGTATTATGCCATAATCATATCATTAAAGCCATCTGTCTTTTAGAATCTACCATTATTCCCCAAATACTTGCTACAGAGAAAAATAACACTAACAGTTGTACTAATTGAGTTGTACAATTAAGAGACCACAATACACACAGATCCAACCTGAGCCAATTCTCTGCTAGGCTAGACTAATCTCGCAAAAAGGGAGTAACATGGAAACGAGTCCACTAAGAAATACAATTTTACTGTGCTGTGTGACCAATCATACTTTCTAAGTGTTCTGTGGGTGTTTTCATGCGTCGCAGTATTAAACTGAAAACAATTTTGGTCACAACCTCACAGCATGTAACAATATGCACAAATGTAAATTTTATCCACATCATATTGTTGGTTTACAACAAACTGGCCCTTTGAAACAGGGGTTGGTATCCCCTTAGTCAGATGACTTCCCACAAGTGCTGTTCTCGTCACATGATCACTCAACCAGCTCCGTTTCTTCTCTTGCTCCGGAGCACAAAGCTCTGACTGAGGCTCGGCCCCTTCCAACGGGGTGACATCACTCCACAGCCGAGGGAATGCGAATACAAGAGGAGATTCCGTTCAAGGCATACAGATTCAGAAGACTTCTAATGACTTGTTTACACCAAGACAAGAAAAGGACTCCTCCGGCAAGCGCTTAGGAGACGCATCATAGCGTTTATGCTAATGTACAGCACCAATGAGAATTTAATCCTCATCAGAGCAGTGAGTCAGCAGTTTTGACCTTGGATGTCATTTTAAGGAGTTTTTTGTTGTAGACCATGTTGTTTCGGCTGGTCACGGCTTCAGTGTTTTGGTCAATAGAGATGGGTGGGTCCTTAGAAACAGACACATCACTGAGGCTGAGGAAGAAAGTCAGAGTTTATTTTAGACATGAGGAATCAGCAGCAGGAAACTCTGCAGGCCGTGTTTTTAACACTTCATGAACAGCTCCAACATGGTCGCAGGCCCTGAACGAGGCCCTGTACGAACTGTACTCACCACAGCCTTTCAGGCAGCTTGTCCGTCTGACTACAAACAGGAACAGGGCAGGGCAGGGTAGGGGCAGGGAGGTCATGGATTCTTACTTTGTCATGTCCACACATAGAGGCCAGACAAGGTTCCAGTATGCCGTAACAGAGAACATTCTTCATTGCTGATTGGGAACTACAGTAATGTTTGTTCCTACGTCAAACACAAGAGGATGCAGCATGCAAGGTTGAAAATTAGGTGCTTTATTTGCTGAAATATCCAAAAATAAATTGCTTGTCCAATAAATAAAGTATCCAAGTATATCAAAGTCTGAAATCATGCATAGATATTATGCATAGAAGAAGTGAGAAGGGGCAATGAACATTCCCTCAATTAAAATGGCATAATGGAGATTGAACATTGCTAAGGCTACATGCTCTGACACTAGTGTTAACTTTGGTCACGCCTGCAGGAAAGAGTTCAAGTCTGAATAAATAGTTTTTATAGTACTGCCCTCTCACAAAAACCAGAAAAAACATAATATGCAGCAGGATAACAGTTCAGAAACAAACATGAAAAACATGGGTTTGTCAGATCCTGGTTATCAAAACCATAAAGCTCTTATGGTGGTGTAAATCCCAAGCAAACACTTAAAACTAGAGCATCAAAAGGAATGTCAGAGAATAAACAGTCCACATAATATCCACCTCGTTTGCGCACACACACACACACACACACACACACACACACACACACACACACACACACACACACACACACACACACACACACACACACACTTACTTTTTCTTGCTGTCAGGTAGGCACATTAGAGACATGTCACACATTAACTCTCCTCACTGTAGCATTTCTGGGGTTTGAGCCTCCATTGTCCTGCCAATCCTGCCAAATATAAACCCTCCAGAAACTTCCACGGGGAAGAAGCTTCACCTCACACAGCCTGAAACGCAGCTCAGGAGTGTCTCCAGCCCAGTCCCGTCCTGCCTGAGGAGCAGAGTCGCTCTGGGAGCAATCAGCAGAGAATCTGGACTTGTTGAGAACATCGGGTCACGGCACAACCGGACAATTCTCCCGCACGTCTTTCTGACAGGCTAGGCAGGCCTGACTGTGGATACAGTGCAGCCGTATCATTCTAGCTGCCTGGCTTCACCCCAGCACTGCTCAAAAACAATGTGAGTGGGGGGTGGGGGTGTCACACGACAGGCTGACAGCAACAAGAGTGCCACACTGTCAAACGAACCCAAACAACGTGGTCTATGGTTCTCCGCAATATTTTTGCCTCTCTTGACCTCAGTTTAGTCCAATACTTGCTTCTCTAACTCACCAGTCCTCGGCAATATCAGCAGTTTCCTGCTGACGTGCCAATGTTTTAGTGCTCTGTCAGTGCTTTCACAGCACATATTTCCCTCTTATAAGTGGTGAAAGCATGCAATATCCTCTCTGGACATCTCTTCAGTTCTCATTAGCACAGAGTTGCTGGGTGGGAGTTCAGGCTGTGGTTTCTGTTGGAGGATCTCTCCCTCGCCTCGCCAAAACCGGTTTAGTGGGTCCGAGAGGAAACCGGAATGGGATCAGAACACCTCCGACGATGAGAGACAGAGTCGCAGTCCTACCAACGGTCATCAGAGCTCTTGTTCCCGCTGCTCGTGTTTAGTATGAGGGAAGTGAGCAGAATGAGACTCCCCTGCCTCCAGACAGATGCACGTTTGCCACCTCAACCCAGAAGCATCGGTGTCATAATACACATTGATGCCATATTTATGTATGTAATGGCAAACATGAAATACATTTATATGAAAGTTTCAGGTCTTGATTAGTGTAAAAAAATAAAATAAAATAAAAAAATTTAGCTACTGCTACCCTGCACACAACAGTGAACAGTATACTTTGCCCTGTGAAGTAGGAACGTAGGAAAGACCAGTGACCCAAAAATCTGGTCAGGTGAATGGGTTCAACTTCAGTGATGAAACATACTTCAAAGGCATTATTAATTCATCATCGACTTGCCCTAGTTTACAGGGAAACATTGACACTTTCATGGCATTGTGCAACTCAACAATATCTTGCATCATGTTCAGAGGATACAATTTAAATACAGAGATGCACGTTTGTTATTGAACACAAGAAACACATTGTTGCCCAAAGGAATTCAGCCTGCACAGTGATGGCTTGACAGTTAAGATGTAATTTCATTTCTTGAACATGCCAAGAAATACACCCGCATTTATTTACTTATTTGCTAAAGACAAGCACTTCCACAAATCACATTCCAGTCCATGTGAATTTTGTGTACGCAAAAGTTGGCAGGGCACCACACAGCACTTAGCACCCAGACCACGTGGGACATAGGTGAGAGGGGCAACTCGGTAACCAAAAACCACAGAGGGCCTGCAGCACAGAGCTGCACACTCAACCAGTGCCCAAGACTCAGAGTCTGGCTAAAAAGTGCCCATACTCAGTTTCATCAGTAATCTTAATTCCGGTTAAAATAAACAAACCATGCAGCTAGTCTTAATAATGTGTCGTATAGCACACCTTGTACGTTTCAACACCTTTTCTAGGGAACAACAAAATTATGATCTATAAGGAAATGCAGATGTTTAAGGCCAATCAAGATAATTGGGAAGCTGGTCCATATTAACCAAGACTGCAAGATTTAGATTGTTTGTACATTTCTGCTTAAAGACCATATTGATTTCTAACTGTATCAAGTTTCTTTGGTTTCACTTCCACTTTCTGCATGACACCAAACGTTATGTTATTCTAGCTCACCGGTTCTAGGGAACTTATATTGCCTTTCTATTGTTTTTCTAAGGAAGCGTTATCCTAGCAGATAACCAACTGCATTACAGCTCTGCATCGGTGTGGGAGGAAACCAGAATTTCTCACTTTTCCTTCAGAGCCGGTCCTGTTTAAACTTTACGAGACTATGACAGAGAGGATGAATCAGAACTCACACCAAGAAAGCAAGCCTTACAGGGAGCGCAAACATGCAAAGGACATGGAAACATCTGAAGCAGTAAAGGCCTACAGAGGAGATAACAACACTGATAGAGGACACCACAAGAATGACAAACATCTTCCACTGGATCCAACTGCTTTTAAAGACCAACAGCCAACACGATCAGGAGGGAACAGCCAAAACCTCAAATTCATAGAAACATAATGTACACATACTGAAGATCAACTTCATCTACCAAAACCTGAGGCCACACCTAACATCAGCAACATGGACTCTATCAGATGACTTAACAGGACGGCATTACTTTTGAACACAGAAAGAATTTTACTCTTGACAAATCTCAGCTGTTACTGACACGAAAGAAAAGGTAAAGAGAATCTACTGTACATGTATCTCCGGATCTTCTGTACATGTATGACTGTATCTACTGTACATGTTCAAGAGTACCTCCATATCCACTGTACATGTTTGACAGGGGCTTCCTCCACACCACACCGGGATGATTCTTTGGCTGTTTCAGTCACCCCTTCAAAAATCACAGCAGTTTCACACTGAAATCAGACTTGTAGCTGTGGCGTCCTTTCACCTCGCCTCATCCTGTCCACTAATACTCAACAAAAGGGGGCAGAGCAAGAAAGAGGTAATGAGTGAGAGAGAGAGAGAGAGAGTCCGAACAGAGGCACTGCCAGGAAAAGGGAGGGCGTTCCCCTCTCTGTAGCCCTCCCCTCACCTCACCTCCCCTCCCCTCAGAGTTTCCTGTGCAGCCCACTCTTCCTGCCTCTCCCTCTCCCAGCAAAAGCGCCTGCGCCCAGTTTCCCCAATGATAAACCTGGAACACCCACTTCACAGCTGACTGGTCAAGTCACTAACAACACACCTGACCCTGCGGAACAACCGCGGTCACACCGCACTGCCCGGCGACAGGAAACACACTCAAATCCTGAGGAGTGAAGTGAGTCACACTACAATGATGCTAATGTGGAACAGTTTTCATTCACACTAGACCAGCCCAGGTACCAGAAGCATCAGAATAAAATCTGCTCATTTTTTAAAGTATATACTTATCATGAAAGTGTTTAGCTACCAAGCTGGAATTATCATGAAAGTGTTTAGCTACCAAGCTGGAATTATTATGGAAGTGTTTAGCTACCAATCTACCAAGTTCCTTACTGAAACCTCTTTAAAATGCTTGGTAAGTGTTAAATCGTTGATTTCCTATGTATTTATTGAAGGGCAAATCCTTGCATCCTTGTGTATCTGGTTCTCTTCCTCTCTCTCCACAGAACCAAACATTTCTGCGGGACAGCTGCTGTTTAGCTTAGAAACACTTTAGTAGTCAAGTTGTTTTCTGTGAGTGAGTCAGCTGACAAAAAGACTAATGAATGTAGAAAGCAATAAAGAGAAAAACCGCTCTCTGCTGAATACCTGATGACGGATCCTTTGTGAAGAAAGCTGAAGGAAGCCACCCTACCCAGGACTCAAACACAGGTCCAGCAGGGGATAAACGTGAGTTCTGACCACCATGTCAAAGATCCAGCTATCTGGCAAAGCAGCCACCCCACCCATTTAACCTTCCTAAGTGATGCACTCCATTACACTGAAGGAACATACAAACGAGTCCTAAATTAAACAGAAGGCATTCTGTTAGAGAGACGAAAAGTAACGTCCAGTCATTATCAATAAATTCAAAACCGGCGGCCACTGACGTGCCGTGCACCTCTCCTGCAGAGCACAGGATTTGACGTCTGTCCATGTTTTTTATTCAGTGCCTTGTACAATTCTAACTGTCTGGCGGCACCCACAACACCCCAGCGACGTCCGGCCTCACGCTGTTCCCGGGCCTTGGAATGGACCGGCGTGGGAGGGCGTAATGTGGACTCACTGCTCTCCGTGATGAGGCACCGTGTCGTTACAATACTGCTCATTAATCTGAGCTGCAACGCGGGTGTTCGTGAGAGATAAAGATGCAGTCGGCACTCTCAGGTGTGGGGTGGGTGATCGTGAAGATATGACATCACTGGCATGAGACTTAATTGCCCTATTACTGCATTCCAAAATATCACACAGAGTTCAGCTGGAAGTCCTCGTGCTTTTAACGTGATTGCGATTCATTGACCTGAAGGAAAACAATATACCTTGGTGTGAGTGAGGGAGAAAGAGTGAGAGTGAGAGAGTGAGCTAACGTAACTAATGTGATCCTCCCATCCCTTTATCAGCAGATTAAACACAAGAGGTTAAAGTCCACATTATACATTGTGACATTTTGATCACCATTTTCTATTAAACACAGTGATAATGTTTCAGTCATATCACTGTTGCCACAAACACGGGCACTCAAATGCAACCATGTGCCAAATAAACTGGAGCTCACAAACTCAACATGCTCTCTCTCATCTCAGTGTCACGTCTAGCTCCGCCTCCCGCCCCAGTCCTGTGTCGTATGCCCTGCCCAGTTCCCCGGTGTATGGTCCCTGTCTGTTTGTCACACCCCAGTCATTAACGTTTGCACCTGTGTCTCGTTTTCTCCCTTCCATCTTGTGTATTTAGTTCACCAACGTCGGTCGTTTGCTATGCTCCCTCGTCTGTCATGGTTCTTCGTAGTACTTAAGTATTCCTGGTTTATGGTAATTGTTCGGTTATTCCTAGTTTCTGGTTAAACTTATATGTGTCCTGTCTCTGCTCTCGCTTGTTTGTTTGATATGTAGTGTCTCTGGTTTCGTTTCAGTACGTATTTTCTGTGTCCTCCTAGTCACCTAGTCTAGTCTCCCTAGCCATTTTAAGTGTTTTTCCCCTTCCGCGGTTCCTTCGCTGTTTCGTCTTATCATTAAGTATTGATGTGTTTAGTTGTTTCTCTTTTATTGGTGTTCGTTGTTGATGTGTCTAGTTGTTTCTCTTTTATTGGTGTTCGTTGTTGATGTGTGTAGTTGTTTCTCTTTTATTTGGTGTTCGTTGTTTTTCCCGTGGGTCTGTGATCTTAGTTCTAGGTTCTATTGCCTCGACCTATGTTGTGATTTACTTGGATGTCCCTACTCCCCTTAGTGTGTTGCCTGTACTCTATATAGTTACTCCTATTTCCGTTCGTTGTGTAGCGTTTCTGTTTACACCCAATTGTTTTGTCATTGTTTTGTTATTAAACTTCTTTACATTTGCAGTTGCGTCACGCCTACTCCTCAGCAAACGTAACACAAACGTAGCCTTTCATTTGGGAAGAGGCGGAGCTACGAGGAGCTGAGGATGATGATGGAGGATAGTGATTGACACTTGCTGTGGCGATTAACATTAGAGCAAGTAAGGTAGGGAAGTGGAGAACCCGCCCCACCACCTGCCTTTCTGAGGTTTTGTGTACCTGTCTACATGTTTGCCAACTTGTCTGGTTTGACTAACAGTAAAATCAACCAATCTGTGACCATGACCAGATAAACATGATTGTACTGTTCCAAGCTCCCAGCAAACTGGGTGTTTCTCGCCCAGTAGGTCAGCAGGTCAAAAAGAAAGTTCTGGATCATCATTCTTCATGGTGAAGTCTTGACCGACATGATGGAATGGATGTGACGTTTATCTTTAGAGACGACTATGACTTCATTACATCCTCTCCAGCACTTTTTAGGCTATAACGTGGTGATACACTAATAGTGTTAGGACATGCGACTGCATTCACTGCAACTGTTGAACAGGCAGCTCACTGTTAGCGTTATAGAAGTTTAATAAAGGTGTAATAGGTGGGAGATCTCAGCACGTCACTCATGCTGTAGGCCAGGGATTTATGACAACCTTTTCTCATATCATACAGTCCAACATAGCAACTCATGCACTGTAGGCTGTAGGCACGAATAGATCCGAATTCGACAGTAACCTTTACAGTTGCATTTCCACAGATCGGTTCTACACCAACATAGGCGAACCTCTTGTATGCTCGTCACCGGTGTTCAGCACTTGAATATAAAACAATAAACAAAAACAGTCCAAGCGACTCTAGATCACACTCTAGTGTGTCTAGACCTCGTCTCACACACAGACAGACTGGATTTGTTCAGAGACCTATTTTATGATGAGAATCCACTTTCACCTGATATATTTCCTGGTCCTGATATCCAGCACAGCATTTGTTGAAAAAATAAATCGTAACCAGTCTCTGGAGCCCGCAAAGGTACCGAATGGCCCGATACGGCCTTAGAAATGTGTGGCCCCAAAGTGGATCAGAGGCCTGCATGTTACGTGTGAGACTACCCTGCAAACTACCCTCTAGTTGCTCTGTGGAGCAGTTCAGGAAAGAGTTTAATGCATTAGGATCAGTGATGCCGGTAACGCGTTACTTAGTAACGCGTTACTGTAGTCGGACTACTTTTTTCAGTAACGAGTAGTCTAACGCAACTACTATTTAAAAACTAGTAGTCAGATTAAAGTTACTTATCTAAAACATCGTGCGTTACTATTTCTGCATTTCGGGGGAACGTAGGTTATATTTATTCATTCTTATTTTTTGGCTACACGTTTCTTACGCGGTTACGTCATCTCTGCTCTGCGGCGCCAAAGTCAGATGGAAGGAGAGGTTCGCCTTTAGCAGCTGGAAATACAGGCATTATTTTGATTTTATTTCGGCTAAGGAAGACAACATTAAGGTCCGTTGTACACTCTGTCCTGGCGACAGAGTGCTGTCTACTTTCAAAAACACAACGTCAAACCTGAAAAAAAAAAAAAAACCGGGGCTTGGCGGCGAACGTAAATTGTTACCGGGCGGGGTGTAAAATTGACTAAATTCAGTATTATATCGCGATCGATCGATCGCCGGTGGTTGGCGCCAGATCGAACTAGTAACTCATTGAATCATAGATGTGGATCAGAGGTAAATAAACTGGATTTTTTTTTCGGCGTGAGATATCGGAAGTGTGGCGTAAGCGTGTGAAGACAGTCAAATGCGTGTGTCTCAATGCGTGACAGTTGGCAACCCTGTAAGTGGGCGGAGTTGAACAGAAAGACTGTCTTATTTATTTATTTAAAAAACATGTAAGCCTATTTCAAGAAAAATTTTACAAATGCCAGTGTCATTTTTGATGTTCCGGTTAAAATACATGTCAATAAAGTGAGTATTGGCAGAACTGGTAGTCATTTTCATGTTATAGGGGCGGGGGATCAGCCTCTGCTGAAAGTAACTAAAAGTAATCTAACTTAGTTACTTTTAAAAGCAAGTAGTCAGTAACTTAACTGAGTTACTTTTTAAAGAAGTAGTCAGTAGTCAGTAGTCGGATTACTGTTTCAAAGTAACTATGGCAACACTGATTAGGATGAATGCCACAATAGATCGGTCAACTGACTTAACTGTGTCAGCCTGCCTCAAGATTTCTGCAATGTGTTTCCAGAACACACACGCACACACACACACAAAGCACAAGCACATAAGCACACACACACGCTTTCTTCCACACACATGGAAACTGTTTGATCGAAACCTCCAAGTGAAAATGTCCCGTATGGAAAACGCTTTCCTCAGACGCCTTCCACATGAACCCGAGCCAGCGAGGAACAGCGAGGAGCTCTAATGACGTCTGAAGATCTAAGGACAGAGAGAAGACCTTCAGCTGCTGCCTGAGGGACGGAGGACAAATCTGCGGGAGTCGGATGGGAGACGTGCTGGAGATTTGAAAGATCAGAGCCAGAGGTCCCCACCTCTGCCAGAAGCTGCTGTGTCTACAATATGGACAGAGGGCCCCTGAGGAGCAGTGAGCAAGAGTGAGTCTCCTCCGTCTGCGTCTCCTCCACCTGCTCTGCCGTCCTCCACCTCACTGTCTCTTGCCCCTGCTCCACCTCTCCTGCCTCCCTCCGCCAATATTTTTGAATACCAACTTCTTTTCACCTTCTCGACAAAAAGATTTTTGAACAAAGCTTTAAAACCTTTTAATGAGAAGAGCCATTTACCTTCACCTGATCAGATTTATTGTATCCACTAAATGAATGCAAGCTTGTCTTCTGACTCTCTCCACATCTAGGACTCTGAGCTGAGGGCCTTAAAGAAACACATGCTAAGCTTGGTTGAGGTTATGTCCACATTTACTTGCATTGGTCCTATGATGCATTACAGGAAAGAACCTGGTTTGTTAATGACGAGCAGGTGCGCAAACAGATTCTCCTGCTGCCATCTCACTGACTGCAGTTACACTCTTACAGACGCCTAATTTCACAACAACCACATCCATGCGAGCGCACACACACACACACACACACACACCATCTCAATGACATGTGATCTTGCTCATAGGTCAACATCACTACTTTTCTTCTATGTACTATGATCAATGCTGATCAACCATTTTTAAAGCAATTTCCTCACTGCTAAATATTTAGCCTAATAGGTCAGCATTTTTTATTTAAACAAAACATTTAGCCCTTAATTTGTGCTGATGATAGTTCCATGTTGTTTGTTTGTTTGTTTAATCTGTCATGTGAATTGCTGGTCGATATTGGGATACCATAGCAGCCAGAACAGCAAAACCTTCAAAAACCAAATGCTTCTTTCATCAAGAGCAAATGGGAAATCAACACAAGAACAATCACAATACGCCCATTCCCCTGGGGTCAAGCCAGGGTGTCAAGAACGGAATACAGAGCACAAGAGCTGCTGCAATATATAGATACTAAATGTTATATAATGACACAGCAGTGTCATAATGGAGAGAGAGAGAGAGAGAGAGAGAGAGAGAGATTAGCAAGGCGTGCAGGCATTGCCCCATCTCTTAATGGGCACGTTAGCACTCCTGATTAACAGGTTTCCCGGCAGCCTCTGGTTTCCTCCAGGACCTGCCATCAGACTGATAAGAGTGAGTGAATGAGAGAGAGAGAGAGAGAGAGAGAGAGAGAGAGAGAGAGAGAGAGAGAGCCCGCTGGATCACAATCACCTCTTATTTATTGCCGCTGCATTCTTTGAGCAAAAGGCTTCCTTCTCTCCAGTGTGCAGTTTTATTTAAGCTCTCCATGACCTCTCCATATACTCAAAACCACAGGAGCCAAACTGCTTATCTATTGTAGTAAAACTGCACACACTGGTGCTTACAGATCCATGAAGCCATCATGCAGGAAGCTGCCCTCATGCTCTCTGTGTATTTGCATAGCCACATATACAACTGGAAGGACAGCAAAATATAAATGGACTTTTGCGATCTTAAAGTCCAAGGTGAATAGTGAGGTCTTCAGGATACGTCTCCTTCCCCAGCTGTCCTGTTTGACGCTGCCACATGCCTTGCCCCCGGCTCCTGGACCACATGGACCCAGCACGGAGAGGTCGCCCCCAGCTCCTGGACCACATGGACCCAGCACGGAGAGGTCGCCCCCAGCTCCTGGACCACATGGACCCAGCACGGAGAGGTTGCCTCTGGCTCCTGGACCACATGGACCCAGCACGGAGAGGTCGCCCCCAGCTCCTGGACCACATGGACCCAGCACGGAGAGGTCGCCCCCAGCTCCTGGACCACATGGACCCAGCACGGAGAGGTCGCCCCCAGCTCCTGGACCACATGGACCCAGCACGGAGAGGTTGCCTCTGGCTCCTGGACCACTTACACCCAATGTTTACAGCTTAAACCGTGGCTGGTCACAAAGAGGCTTAAGTGTCATGTAATGTGGCAGCAGGATGGGGTACTGTGTTAGGACACGCACACACAGTCAGGAGACACCTCTCACTATCACTGCGTGCTAACCCATGTCTCCACTTAAACATTCAGTGATCACTGTACATGTTCAAATGACACTCAGCAGGTATATAAATGACGTATTTTTTAATGGACAGGAATTCTTCAGGAATTCAGGAAGTCCGTTTCTACATTTTTGTATAAATCAGTATCACAGCAACTCACAATGCATCTATGACAGGGGTGCCCACAGTTTTCAGCTTGCGAGCTACTTATAAGATGACCAAGTCAGAAAGATCTACCGGGGTGGCGGCGAACGTAATTTGTTGAGTGGATTGCAGATTGGCTACCGTGAATGTCAATCAAAATACAACCGTCAGTGCAGATGTGCGATTCATCTACTACTATTTTATGTGACGCGATCTACACACATTCCTTCGCGATCGACCGACACTTCCATCGCGATCGACGTAATGAGCACCCCTGATCTATGACATCCGTGTAGTGTAGCGCTACTCTGTGGTCCTGCTTTTTCTTTTTTATTCTAGTACACTAGTACATTAGGGGTTGGCCAATTAATCAGACCGATTAAATGCCCTCATAAAAAAGACCAACACCACTACCATATCTGCATTATATACTGACCTCCCTACTTTCTAAATATTGGCATCGGCCATTGAAAAAACATATAGATTGACCACTAGTACAAATAAGAAATGTTCTGTACCTTCACTGTCTTGAACAGTGAGCCATTTCCTCTAAATCATGCACCATCACAGTGTTATAGTGAGGTGATCAGTGGCCCTGTAATATGCTCTTTTCCTTCTAGTTTATACTCCAGAGACCATGAAAAACTCAGCACTGCTCCTTAGTTCCTGAACCCAATAACCATAAAAAAACTCTTGTCCTTTGCTTCCTCTCTCATGCGGGAGTATGGCTCAGGCTGCAGGGAGAGTGTGAGAAATGTCCCAGAATGCCCTGGGGCCATGCTCAAAACCCTCTGCAGCTCTGCCTCAACAGCAATGCTACTGAAGCAGCTCTGGTGAAGAGTTGCTAGCAGGGCACCTTGGAACAGTCATGCTCTGAAGCACACACACATACACACACACACACGAGCATCCCAAGAGTCCTGTTTATACATCTGCTTAAACATTTCTTGAAGAGTAACTGCAGAACTTTGTGGAGACAAAAGAATCCTAGCCTATAAAGTTCAGTCCCGCACAACACTTTACTGCACCATCACTGTCCAGACCTTTTATTAACGCTGTGATCTGCACGCACACATGAAGGACTTGAGTTGGCCTCCAGCTTCTGGCCTTCTCCAGTAAATTCACTGGTTTTGGAACATTATGAGGACATTATAAGACCTAGCAGTGACGGTACAAGTTTAGCATACAGACTTTTCAAAATGTAACGAAGTGAATTTGAAGCCCTGGTCCTGCAAGTTTTCAGAAATTTCAGGTGATGCCCTTCTTACATTCAGTACCGACATTTCAGTTCTTGATTAATACAATTTAAGATCGCAAACCGATTGTTTATTTACATGCACAAGTGCCTTGTTGCTGGGGAGAACTCATTCATATTCACACCATCTCACGGGGGCTAACGCGAGTGGCTGGATCCTCTAGCCTTTCCTTCATCCTCCCATTGTTTCCTCTCATTCCCTTTTGGTAAACAAGAGCCAGATCATCTTAGAGCCAGGAGGCAGAGACAGCAATGTGGGACGGATCAGACAAGGAAACCTTCACTTCAAACTTTATTGCCATACTTCAGTTATTTCAAGGCTGCTGCCAACTTCCCCATCATGGGAATCAAGTGTGTTTTTGTTTTTATTTTATGCAAGGGAGCAGAAGAATTAATTCCATGAAGTCTATTGTTCTGGTCAACGAAGCATTTTTGTGCCGTGTACATGTACAGGTTAAGGAACAGGACTTCACTGCAGAAAACTGGGGCCCAGCCAATGACTACAGGAACAGCATGAGAAACATGAGATCAGGGAGCTGGGCACGCAGAGATATCAGGCGCAACCCACATCTCTCATTTAGGGCAACACACAGTGGGAAAAGAATAAGATACAACTCCAGCACATCTAGGACTTAGATCTTATGAATATCACTTTAGACCATCATGTACATCTAATCTAAAGTGGACTAGACATGTACAGTCATTAATATGAGGAATGATTGTTTAAAGATCTCTTCACTTGAATTGGTTCTTAAAAGGTTCTAGTGAAAAATCTTGAAACCACTTGATGCTACCACATGAATCATAAAAGAGAAAAATAAAACGTGGTTCTTGTCATCAGCACAAAATGCACTTAACCTCTTGTCACGAACTACGAACAAACTATTTCCAGGACAGAGCAGCTGGTGTAACTGGCACATTTCAGATGATACAAAAGGAGCCTCCACGTCAGGCATCTTCAAGTTATTGTAAAGTACACGCCTACCAGCATCAGTAACTGATACCGGGCAGAGGAGTTACACTGCGTGTGTGTGATGTGCATGTGTTCGTCTGCACTAGCAAGAGCCCAGACACCACTGGCAATCACAGAAACGGAGTAGGCAGAATTGCAAGGTGCTGATTTCATATGGGGGTGGCGGGGGGGTTGGACTGGTGCCTAAGTAGGGCCATACGATCAAATCATGTAGGTGGCTGTGCTGTTTCTGCTGAGCTCGGCAACATAGGGATGTCCCCTACAGTTGTGTTTCAGGTTCAAATCCCAGCTCTGCCATGTGCCGTCACCTTCTGCGCCGACAAAGGTGTTGCGTAATAGCACACCGTCCAGAGAGTGTCTTTAGTGTTCTCTTTAAAACATGCTTATTTAGCTTCTGTGTTACCCTATAGACCTCAAAATAAATAATAAAAAAAACAAACACCTCACAGGCAGTGAACAGTGTAAATAAGGGGCCAACCGTACACATCACCCTCTGCTCTCCTGTCACTATGCATGGCTGACAGCTATAATTTGATTAGCTATGTGCGCAGGCTAGCCAGGTGCTGTAGACCTGCCAAAACATGCAGCCCTGTGTTTGTGTCCTGAAAGCAGCCACATTACATGCTAACAAAGCAGAAGGTGCTGACAGGACTCATTTTGTGGTTTGTGAGGGAGGGTCCTGAGGGAGGAGGTTAGTCGATGACACCCTGACTCACGTCACATACACCTGGGTGGCCGTGGCGACCATAACCAAACTGACCAGGAAGTGCCCCAGTGGCACAAAAACAAGGCCAAGGCTACAATGTCAACCATTAATGACCACCTATGCTTACGCAGATGGCCACAGGTGTTATTACAAGGGCATCAGTATGATTTCACTGTCATAATGTCTTAGAAATAACTATGTTAGAGGAGAATCTCTTGTATGCGAGTAGCAATTTTGGTGTTGAAATGGAAATTTTGTAATGATTAAAAGAAAGCCCATATATATTCTAATGTGTGGTTTGTGAATAGCATTTCACTGAAGATTTAGCAGGCGACTAAGCTTTGTGCACAAGTGAGTGCATTTGTGTGTGTGTGTGTGTGTGTGTGTGTGTCTCCCTGGGAGAATGTGAGTCACACAGCGCAGCTGCATGCTAGGCTAGTCGGCATTTCTCCAGCACTGACTCCATAATAACACACCAGCCAGTCAGAGGGTAATGACATGCTACAGAAATATACTGCAGTATGACACACCGGACACAACAGAGCTATGAATCGGCGCCTACCCAGGAATTATACAAAGCTACAAGGCAGTGTGTGTGTGTGTGTGTGTTTGTGCGTGAAGACACACACACACACACACACCCCCACACACACACACACCCAGTCTGCGCTTCAGAAATGCAAACAGTCTGGCCATATTTAGACATGCACTTAATGATAAACAGCTCCTGCGACAGTGACCAGCGGCCTAACCAGAGTGCATGCGCAGCCCGACCGGCTCTCTTTGGTTTGGGATTCCGCAGTGTGGGACTCTGGGTTAGCAGCAGGAAGGAGACAAGCCCCCTGCGCGCACCCTCGTCAGCTCACCCAGAACGAGGTGGTCACACATGGCACCACACTGCTCCGCGCTGCCGGGAACTCACCGCCGTCCCAGCGAGAAGACACGACGAAAGTGAGAAGACGTTCAAAACGAACAGCGCTAACGGTTGAGGAATGGGGGGAGGACACTTCACTGCAGACGGAGGAGGGGAAACAGGACACAGGAGGTCAGGGGTTCAGGGCAGCTGTGAGGCCAAAAAAATATGGAGTCTATTTTATGGATCAGCTTCCGTTTTGCTTACGCTCACCGTTAATTATGGACGATATGGATCAGGTATTCGTTCCAGATTGGCTGTCTTCATACAGGTTTAACTACAGTACCATACAGGTTCATACAGTATCAACTGCATGTCGGTACTATGCGAGATACAATCTCACTTAAATGACATCACCGTTCTGAAATATTCCTTAACTGGCAGCAGAAGGGCATGGGGAGAACGCCACACCCCATTAGGGTTGCGGGTGCCCAGACACAGCAGGTTAGGTGTGACTGAGACAGGCCGCGCTGCCGGAGATCTTGCACGCCCGTTATAGCACGCAGTCGTCACGGACTCCGCACAGCCCTGTAATTCCAACCACTTCCTGTTTATGTAGGAGCTGGAGCAGATTCAGCAGGGCTGGGATTCCGTTCGGGAGGCCGAGCCGAAGACGCTCCTCGGCCTGGGGAAGCAGAACCTGGCCTTCTGGTGGACGGCACGTCTGGGCTGGTGGACACAGGACACTGCAAACATGGCATGTGCGGGGGTGGGGGGTGCTGAGGCGGTGGAACAGCCATGTAGAGGTGAGCATGGAAAGAGAGAGAGAGAGCGAGGGGGGGAGGGTGTGGATGAGAACGCCTACTGTGCAGATAACACCGTGTAACTCGTAACTCACTGTGTATCTCACCAAAGTCATTTAACAGCACTAATAAGATACTACATTATGGAAATCAGAGTGGAAGCGGCACTGTATGTGTATGTGTGTGTGTGTGTGTGAGAGAGAGAGAAAGATGAAAACGGTATGTTTTAATTAGACGCTGTGACAGTGTAATTCAGGATCGCACAAGAAACTCCCAGGAAGTCATCCCTTAAACTGGAGAAAGGGTGCGCTTGGAGGAAATTTGCACGTATATGTTGGCAGATAGGCCGTGTCTTGGTGTATGTGTGTAGCCTTCAATGATGTGACTATTGTCTCATTATGGCTGCACTCAGCCCAGGAGGCAGGTACTTCAGACAGACGCAGTGAAGGGGCTCCCCTGCTACATGGCTCCAGACATGCACATACATGGACCAACATTCATATCTAATCTTCCTCTATGGAAGCAAGCCAGTCTATAAAAAGTTAATATTCATCCACGATAACAGAGACCTGAGAGATGTTGTAAACAAGCCCAATTCTGACGGCAAACATTCCTGAGTAGCTGAACCAGGAAGCAAACGTGAAGATTAGGCCAAACATGTGGTCTTATGGGTTTAGACCATAAATGACAAGACCCATGTATTAACATTACAGTGAGGTATTAGCACATCATTGGGAAGTCTTCAGGACAAGGCTGGTGTTTTCATGGATTCAGGAGCACCCAAAGCAGTGAGATAAGACTGGCTCTTTACGGGGACACCAAGACCAAAAGAAAAAGGGAAATGAGGAGGGGGGGGGGGGCAGAATGACCAAGAAAAGGTGGAAAGACCCACTTGCTGGTGCACACACCAGGTAATGCGTGCAGATTAAGGGAGATGAGAGGTGTACCCATAAGACTACACGTGTGTGTTGGATTGCGTTGTTTGTTTGACAAGAAGCCTCAGGAGGTGTAAGACTAGAGGGACAACACAGTCAACAATCAGTCATCAGCCTGCATTCATTGCCATGTATTCCACACCAGTGGTTATCATCTGTGCTATTTTGGGCAATAATGCATGTTGTACTGGCGGTAAGCCATAAGAGAGAGTTTTCTGATTGGCTGTTTTGTCTAAATTTTAATTGAAATAAGATAATACAGAAAAACAGGATAAAGGTTTTTTTTGTTGCATTGTGGCTTGATCTATCAAGACTAGGCTAACATTGTGCTAGGCTAAGATTATTTTTTTTGCTACTCAAAGTAATTTTGTTGTGATAACTATCTATAGACTGGCAGATTTCAGCTTGATGTGATTTTAAAAGCTGAAGAGGTGGTAGACACTCAGAACTCAGAATGCACACCATGGGAAGTCTGCACGTTCAGGAAGCTGCAGTTTCCTTTCAAGTTATTTTCTTTTGTGCGAGCACAGAACGTACGTGCGTGTCATTCATCAGCTGTAGACCGTCTGCTGTGTTCGAGTGCGAATACACACAGATGATGAGAGTCGAGAGTGCTCTGATGGAAGGCGACCATCAGCCAGTCGCAGTTGGTGTTGGTTTTCAGGGTCAGTTTGGCCTGTCCCTACCATGAAGTGAACCACAGTCCATGCTGGGGGCGAACTTGACCAAACAGGCCAAGAGTCACAGAAAAATACACAGCCACCTGTCAGCAGTGTGATATCACACACAACTCTCCCATCAGTAATGTGGTGCTAAAAAATACATATTTATCTAAATAGGAACACACTCATGGGATTTTAGACTCATACAGATTCTAATGAATGTTTTATGTAATATGGTCAGGGTAAACACTTTAGCTGTACTTCCATTAATCAATCAATAGTCTGCAACTAAATACGACTCTGTAGTGCAATGGGCGTTTAATTAAATATCTTGCCCAGCAAAAATCAATAAAGAGTGTATGTACCCCACTCTTATGTACGGTCCAACATTGATTAGCATACTCCTATCAGATGAGTGATCAGTAAGCTCTTACAAGCTCCGACCCATCCATCTGGCGCATGGAAACGATGGTGTACCAAGCCGGCCATCCAGCCTGCATGTCCCTTTATGATGGCTGGACGGTGCGGCCCGTGGTTGTGCCTGACGGGCTGAGTTTGAAAGACACCCACACTGCTCCACCTCAGAAAGCCGAGAAAGGCCCATGAAAGCAACATGTCTGCTTCCCCTGCTCAGAAATAGACAGCACATGTGCTGCGTTGCAAAACAAGAGTCTGTTGAGCACATGGACGTGGGGCAGTGACATTCCGGCCTTCTCTCGTTCTCCCTTGGTGAGCATGTGGTCAAGAACAGCCCGGTGGCCTTTCTGCTTAAACCCCGAATAGCGCTGGAAAAAATCACAAGTGCTCTTTCCACGTAAGAGGTTTTGGATTGTTTGTGACCTTTTCCACAATAAATCTATTCCTAATTATTGCAGGTCTGCTTTGCTTGGAGCACGGTGGGTCATGCAAACTCTAATGAAGTCCATCTCATGATCACCTATATGATCACTTTGTGAATGAATTATAAATGGACTATTATCTTAACACCCAGATTAGGATGTTTGTTTTATGATAACGTTACATACACAGCGAACGACCAACGCGAGCGGTTAGATCGCACAAGTACGAGTAATAAGAAAACAACGCAACAGTGAGATTAGACTGGGGAGATTAGACTGGGGGGGATTAGCGCCACGGAATATTCGCGACTGAGTAGTTATCTTGGACCAAAGAACCGAACACGACGATTTCCTCTGAAAACAAACCGATAACTCCCAAAACGCCTCACGTTACACCCAACGCATCGTTTCTCACGTCGTTCAACGCGCACAGATTTCCACTAAATCCGGACCCGCTTCGGTTATAGCGTCGCCGACTTTACAAACTATGCAGTTCACGTTTAAAACGAACCGGGCAGCGTCTGACGGTCCAATCCGTCGCTCGGTTTCTCCTCATTAATACCGGTCGTTACCCCACATTTGGGTCACATCCATTACAAATATCAAACAAAGCTTTCTTTGACATCTAAACGGAGACGGAGCCCCGCAGAACCGAGACAAAGACATCAACATTTAATACAAAAACGGTCCAAATAGACGAAATAGACCCAGCAAATCTTTACACCCGTTGGTATTTCTGGAGTATTCACTAAGACAATCTCCAGTAAACCCAAAGGCCCGAGATAAAACTCAATGTGACAACACACTTGGTGTTTTGTAGCCCGTAGTTTTGGGTCGCAACACCTACATGTCGGCGGCCAGCGTGGGTATCAGCCGTGCGAATCCGAGTCTTCAAATCCGGGCGGTGAGCGATGTTTTCAGACAAAGAAAACGAGATGAGTTTTCGCATCCACCAAGAAAATACAAATACATCCACTTGAGGAGTGAACTGTGCGTTTGCCTTCAGTTGGACTGTCACTTTTCTCCTGCTGCAGGCGAAGCTCTGCCGTCGTTATCTGAGGGGTGTGGACGAACCCAGACCCAGCACGTCCTCCACTTCCCGCAGCTCGGAAAGTATCAGATGATTTAGAGGTTCAGGCGAGCGGAGTGGAAACTGCTACGTATCAGCGACCAGCTGAGAAATAAACTGAAATGAAAACAAAACAAAGAAGACAAAAACAACAGCAACAGCGGTCGCACTAAGCTGTTGCATGGAATATTTTGCCGAGCACGTGAACGTCTTCTGTGGGCAGCAAACTCGCGCGCACACATGCACAGAACTGGACGGTACTTAGTGGGCCGCGTTCAGAGGCGGGGGGGCAGACACTCGAACCCAGTTTCCCCCTCTTTCTCAAGTGAAACGTAATTCACTGAAAAGAGCCATCGGCCTCGTTACTAGATGACTCCGTTTGATCTTCAGATGAATTACATTTTTGCCTCTTGAGTGTGGCTTCTAGTAAAAATAATTACTTAAGCAGCTATTCACAGGACAGGTTTCGATCCCAGCACCCCCGAGCGCCATGGGCAGCTTGGGAGTTCTCTTGGTAACATGCAGTATCTTAAAACATTCTTGAAAATGAACACGTGTATGGCAGTGAGACAGTGGAAGTAGTGGTTTGGATCCAGTAGGAATGTGAAGACGGTCAGAGTTGGGGCCGGGGTTATTCTAGAGCAAACACCTGCAGGTTATTTAACAAAATAACAAGATTTATTTTCTGTATACATTTTGTAGCATACAATATGGCGAGAGAGTATATAACTTACAGTGAACAGAAAAGGGAAGGGAGAACCTGTCTTGCTGACAAAGTTGGTTTGACCAAGGCACATCTCACAGACACACACACACTCAGAAAAGCAGGCACAAAGACACACACACACAAACACACAGAAAAGCAGGCACACAGACACACACACACTAACACTCAGAAAAGCAGGTACACACACACAAACACGCAGAAATGTAGTCACTCTGACTGGCGTATGATATAAGCACTTCAATTTTTTTCTTTAGACTCACACACACAAACACACTCACACACAAACACACTCACACACACAATTGCTTGTGCAAAAGCATGAATACCTCATCTCCCAAGCACCGTTCAGCTGTTACTGCGGCAACCTAGTATGATGTCATTTGTTTGGAGGGCCGGTATGTCCAGCCGACTGCGAACATAAGATAGCACAACCCGCTGAGCGCTGAGATCAATAGAGCCCTGTCCCCCCCCCCCCCCCCCCCCCCTCAACAACACCACATGCTCACCCTATTCACAAGCAGCCAGCCTTTATTCACCCATCTGAATCGTCCTGGTGCCCTCGCACGAGCACGCACGCCACCCCACCCCGGGTCACCCACAGCGGGGTGCCTCTGGCACACTCGTCCTGGCGTGGGACGAGGAGAACAGGAGGTGGTCGGCAAGTCAGAGCTGGTGTGCGTGCACATGCACAGATAAACCTGACACGTGTTCACCTCTCACTATTCATCCATCATCCCACACACTAGTGCACAGTGCACAGCTACACAGCAGAACATGCCTGAAAGATCGATTCAGGCAAGGATATAGCCATTGTGGTGGCAGATAGTAACTGTAACAGAAACCTGGAGGGGAGGGGGAGTTCAAAGTTTATTCCAAAACTTCAAATCTCTTAATCTCATTGTGTCATAAGCCTTTCCCCATGTTACCCCTTATGCCCATGGAGCTTGTGACCGAAACCCACGCGGCTTTGGTGTTGCCTGTTGATGGGTGTGTCTAGGTGCGAATCACCACACCCACCCGTGCTTGTGTCCCTGGAGGGGAAGAACCTCGACAACCTTCCTCCCCTCCACACCCTGCCACTCAGTGACCCCTGACCCCTGACCCCTGGCCTGTCCTGCTTCACCACGCTTCCCTCAGAGCACATCCAGGGGTTAAGAGGTGGAGAGCTTTGATTGGGTTCTGTTTTTCTAAAGGTTTCCTCTCTCTCTCCCTCCCTCCTTCCATCTTTTCCTCCATCTTTTCTCCAGGGATTTGTAGAAGAATTTCTTCTCTGCACTGCCCTTCCAGCATCTACTCAGATGACACTCTGGATCACTCTGTTTTGACTACCCCCAGGGAAATGGCCATATATCGTACGTGACAGCGCTGGGTCAGATGTAAACATCAGTGTACTTACATTCAAAGTCTTTTGCTTTCTCCTACTCGCCCACACCTGAGCCCCCTGGCACCTGCCCAAGGGAAGCTCACAGGAGTGGGGGGGGGGGGGGGGGGAGTGAGCAGGCAATGGTCACACAGGTGTGCATCAACACAGCCATCAAGGGCCATTTTTCACGTAACATCAATTTCAAAGGATGTGGCGGAACTTCCCACATGATCTGTGGAGAAGGCATGCTCAGGAGAGACACAGAGTTGTGTAGGAGAGAGAAAGAAGCCTCAGTCATTATGTAAGACTTACTGCGTGCTTACTTTGAATGGTTTGGCAACCCCAGAAGGGCCACTCATTTGCCCACCATAATATGGTGATACACACGAGCAGATATGCTCACTTACCCACATAAGAGTTGCATAACACCTGTTAAGTCCATCTGTTCCTTCAGAACACACATGTGCATACACACACAAGAAACTAGTTTATCACTAAGTCATCCACATAAGATGCACACACACACACACACACACACACACACACACACACACACACACACAGATACACATCCATGCATTTTCTGGCCTAGGGGAAAACTCAGAAGGGAACTGTGTGATAAAATCTTGCCCCGGGGTATTAGGCTGAGTATCTGGGTCAGTCATACTGCGCTCATTTCCACCCTGGAGGAGGCCATATGACCAATCACTCATTATTCACGCAGACTACAGGAGCCATTCCTGGAAACATTCACATTCCAAATCGTTTGCCTGACCCTGAGGCCAGTGGTGGATGGTGAATCGATCCCCACTACCACAGTGTCTGTCTTTCATCAACATGCAGTGTCCTCCAAGTCCACAGCAAAAAAAAAACCCAAAATGTACAAAAACTGAGCTCCAGAGTGGACTCACAACCATCTATTATCTGTGAATATATAATTGGTTTTGTCTCAGACACTGGGGATTTGTTCTTTCTGAGAACAGCCTCCATCACAGATGATTTAAACTCTGATTTCTACGTTCCTTGTCATGGCTTTATTGGTAGAGGTCATGATAAGGTGACCATTGATAAAGGTCCTCTAAAGTGACCTCAACCATAACATTAGCTTGGTTTATTGAATTTGGATAATGGATTTTGTAATACAGCTGCCACATTTGCAGCATTCTAGGCCTGAACTTCGACTTGAATAGTTTGGTTGTTTACATTTATAGTTTGATGAAACTACTGACACGAGGGCTATCCACACACAGGGCATGTGGGACAACCAGGACAAGAACATGACCCAGACAGCAATAACCAGTGAGACCAGGACAGGAACATGACCCAGACAGCAAATACCAGTGAGAACAGGACAGGAACATGACCCAGAAAGCAAAAAACAGTGAGAACACCCTGGAGTCAAAAACTGGTGGACCAGAGAGCAGAGCAAAATCCAGAAATTGGCAGACGGAAAAAAAAGCACCAGAGGCTACAGAACACTAGCGAAAGCTCACTGTGAGGGCACTTGGCAAGCAAGGATATATAGGAAGTACATAAGGAAGTAATAGAGGGGACACAGGTGTGTGAGATTAGTATTCTGCTGATGGGCGTGGTTGGTTGTGGGGATTGACTGTTAGGGGTGCAGTAATAGGAAGACTTGATAGACAGATTAATTAATTTTCCATGTTTCCATTATAGTTTCCCATAATTGATTGTTACATCTTCATTTCTTCATCTTAGTACACATTTAGCATTTGAATAGGCCAGAGATATTCAGATTCAGAATATTCAGATATATTATATTCCTGCACTTAATTAATTAAAAACTCTGAAAGGAAAGAATCCAGCAGCGATGACAGGCCAACCTGAGGAGAGTTGACCCTTGACCCCTCAGCCTGGCTAATCTCTCCACCCAGCCTGGATTCACCTGCTTCCCTTGACCGATCGCATGATGGTGGGGATTATCTGGCATAGACACTTGCAGGCAGAGGACAGGAAGTGGCCTCTCAATGGAGCCTGACCTGCTCGGAGGAATCCAGCATGTACCGACACGTTCGCTCTCTGGTTTGCAGACAGACTGAATGTATCGTTTCTTGGGGGGGGGGGGGGGGGGGGGGACACCGACTCCAGGCTAGTGACCAGCATGACTGGTGTAGGCAGATCTTATCACTACAGAATAAAAGCGGCAAGCGGACCTGGTTCAAGACTTGTACTGAAAGCTTATTGTAAGGGCTTGCCTTAATGCGCCTGTTTAAAGAGGTGAGCCAGGCAGGGAGGAGGGGAGGAGAGCAGGGAGAGGAGGAGTAAAAGAGAGAGGAGAGAGGAGAGCTTGTATCAGTGATGCACACTCACAAATCTCACACTGCCCATGACGACATCGTGAGCATTTCTGTCCCAAGTGTCCATTCATTCAGAAAGAATGCGACAGATACAGGGAGATAAACAGAAATGAAACTGAGAGGTAAAAACACACAAAAATGTTTAAAAGTTCCTTAAAATCTGATCAGATTTTAGATGAGAGAAGATTTCGATATCAGGCCTTCTGTGCCTGTGTGTGGACAGACAAGGCGATACTGCTTCCCTTTCACTATGTTCACAAACCCTGTTGCAAAGCCATCCTACCCAGTACATGACCACCCTCACAGCCTGAGAACAGCCCCCAACAGCACATCAGGCAGTAAACAAGGACGGCTATACAAAGAGGCTTTTGCTTTGTTTATTTCCCTGCTCTGGCTTCCTGGTTGTGAGGTGCAGCTCCGTGCTTCCTGCTTGGCCCCTGGACTGGGGAAGCTCATTAAGTTCAGTGGTTACAGTCGCAACCCCCCCTCACTCCCATACCACCCCCCCAAACCCCCTACCGACCCCCTGGCCCCTCCCTCTGGCCCCTCCTCCCTCCTCTGGCTCCTCCCTGACCCATCTGGCCCCTCCCCTGACCTGGGAATGGAGGTAACCCAGGTAAAGCTGGTGGAGCAGCTGGTGCAACACACCCTGATGAAGTCCAGTGGAGAGAGAGGAGGTGATGATCCTCCACTGGACGTACACAGAATCCAAGACTGGAATGAATCTCCGAACGGGTCTGTTGACTTCACGGGGGACCTGGGTAAATCCAAATGGCCTTCTCTTTGGCATTCGATGTGCTGGGTGTTGCGCTATGTGAACTCAAGGACTTCAGTCCTTGAATTTGTGTTGTTTATAAATTATTTATAAAATGGTAAAATATAATACACGATGAAGAATAGTTATTTAATAATAAATACCTATATAAATATATATATAAATATAATAAATAAATATAATAAATATATATATCTATTAGCATTAGTATGTGCTTAAATAGAACAGAGAGGTTTTGTGTCATATAGATACTGAATGTTATCTCTCTTGTTCCACAGTGCAGTTCCTCCTTTTCTTCCGCACTCTCCATTACTGTCTGCTTTATCTCACCAATAGTTTCCATTTGGATTTTCAATGTATTTCCCTCCCGCCACCCGCACACACATACAGTATGCACAGACAGTATGCAGTATGCACACACACACACACACACACACACACACACACACACACACACACACACACACACACACACACACACACACACACACACACACACACACACACACAAAAGTGAGAGAAATGTGAAACAAATATGAGGCTCCGGGTGGCCATCAAGAGCTTAATATCAGTCCTGTCGTGTGTACATAAGTAAGTGGTCAATGTTAAATGTAACTCATATTGCTGTAGTCTAAGACAAGAGGACAAAAACTGGCCTGCAGAGAACTGACTCAGACAAAAGCAATAGTAACCCAAGAGTGCCCTCCAGTGGACACTTTGTGAAACATGTTGAATCAGGTCTTTGTGTAGCTGAGTTGGTTCAACTATTTATTGGTGGCTTTATGACTCCATGAAAAAAGTATCCACGACATTCCTGGAAAACCAGTTACATGTGTCACTGTAAATGGAGGTGTGGTTCGCAAAGATGCACACACACATCAAAGAACCTCAGTAAAATGCAGTTTCAATGAAATGAGACTTCAGTGAAAAGACATTGTAAAAACCTACAGCATATAATGTGAAATGTCAGAATGACCCACATAAACACACCCACCCATGCTTAAACATACATACATCACTCTGTTTTATATCTAGGTGTTGTTGCTATGGTGCCATGATGGCAGCAGGTCAGACAGTGCATCTCCAAAGTTCAGAGGGCACCAGTGAGGTTGCTAGTGAACAGAACCATGGACAGACACAAACACACACAGCTGCATGTACACACATGAACACAAAAGAAAGCAGAGTACTTAAACCAGATGATTGTAGCTTGAGCCACAAGTTAGTGTCAATACATTCTCTTACACACACAGCCAGCCACACACACACACACACACACACACACACACACACACACACACACACACACACACACACACACACACACACACACACACACAAAAACCAGATGAAGAGATTTAACCTGAGCAACACTCACTGTACTTAGCTGAAATATAAATACTGACTGCCTCTCTCTAAGCAATTTGCCAAAACAACGCAAAATATTATCAGACACAAAAAATGTAAAATATTTCTTAAAATCTGATCCCAGATCAGAGAAGAGCACGGTATCAGGCCTTCTGTGCGTGTGTGTGTACATACAGGGCAATACTGCTTCCCTTTCACCATGCTCTGTTCCAACGCCATCCTACTCAGTACACGACCACCCTCACAGCCTGAGAACCCCCAACAGCGAGGCACAGAAGAAAGGCACATAAGATGTAACAGCCTTCTGCCTGTGTCAACAAACGTGCTTACAGAGCTGGTGAGACAAACTCAGATTGTAAGAGGGTCTATAATATTCTCAACTGGTATATGTGTTTCAGTCATTTTACAAACACACATGTTGAGCCCAGATAAACCGTTCACATACACTCTCGCACATACACACACTCATCCGCTCCGACAAACACATATGCTTTCACACACACCCATATTCACCTAATAAAACCTGCTAATGCACCACACAAAGACCTTGGTTTACATATTAGTAATAAGTCATTGTTATTAAGAGTAGTAGTAAAGATTAACTAACAGCGATTGCACATTATCAGCTACAAGTCACACCAAACATTTGCACATCACACATTAAACCAACATTTCACAGTTCTGAACATTCCACTGAAACTCAGGACAGAACAGGGAACACCATCATTTCAGAGGAACAGATCTACAGTTTGAGTATCTATCCACAATGCCTTTTTCTCAGGAAGTGTCAAGCCTACATAGACATTTAAGTCCATATCAAAGCAGGGGAAATCAGACCACATGTTTCCTGTCATTGTGCACGGTGTGTATCACTGTTCTCCACCCTCAATCCTCTGCCAGCTTTGCTTAATTCAGTGGGCTTTCCATTAAGTTCATAAGACAATAATGAATGACCCATAAACATTCATTGTGAAACAGCACGGTGACTCGGGCTCGCATGGTATTTGAATACCCCCAGAGAACCTGATTTATGATGTCATCATACTGAGTCAAGGCATGGCCAAGTATTTTCTTACCTTAAATGAGTTGAAACAGTAGGTTGAGATACTACAATATCAAATCAGCAGAGTAAAATGAAACATAATCTGAAGAAAATATGTTTGCAACTATAAAAGGGCAGATGACATAGATCTGTTGCCACAATCCTCTTTTGAGACATATACTGGAACCTCTGTCTAGCCTACAGGGCCTTGCTCCAGCCTACAGGGCCTTCAGTCCAATCTACAGGGCCCTTGCTCCAGCTTATGGGGCCCTTGGTCCAGCCTTCAAGGGCCTTGGTCCAGCCTTCTGGGCCCTTTGCAGCTGTTCCCAGACAGATAGTAGGAAACATCTAAGAGCTGCACTATGCTTTTATATCCAGTCATTTCTGAATAAACAAATGACAAAAATGATAACAATAATAACACACATATCCACATGTGCATATACACTCGCACACCCACACACATACATACACACACACATACACACACACACACATGAACACGCACACGCACACACACACACACACACACACACACACACACACACACACACACACACACACACACACACACACACACACACACACACACACACACACACAAGCACAGGCACAGGCACACGCACTTCTAAGCACTTATTTCGTAACAATCTGCTCCCCTGGCTCTGTTGCTTTGGCACTTTATCAAACAGGAAGAGGCTGCAGCACCTCCCTCCTCACCCCGCACATCTGGACCAATGACACGCCTTCCCTCTTCTTCCTCCACCAATGACAGCCAGCTATCACATGCCAGTGGCCCGAACAGCCAGCTTCCCTTTTAACTGGTAATGTGTACGTGTGTATGGGCACACGTGTATGTGTGTGCATGTATTTGTAAGTCGGAAATAGATATGGCAAAAAATAAAGGAACATCAGCAGAAAGAGAAAGTTAACAGGCCTGTCGAACAGAAGCAGTGTGAGACTGACAGCTAGAGCAAGAGTAAGAGATCATAGGGTCACAGAGCTGGACACAAAGCGAGCCAATTTCAGCCATACGTAAACTCTGACGCCTGGACCCCTTTTGGCTGTGACAAGGGAGTAAATCATTGGCTGGTGTGAACCACATTGTGGTCAGAGGTCAGAGTGGAGCTGGTCTACTGGAGAGCTGAGTTATAAAAATTAACTGATGTCATGGAGAAGGTGATTTTCACATACTGAATAGTCACACCAAGGACATTTGTAACAGAAGACATCAAGAGGACATTTTTGTCCGTTTGTGTGTGTAAGAAAGGTGAATAAAACATCACAGAGCCAAAATCCTGCTACAAAATACCTTAAGTTTAAAATTGTGTCTTGAAATATCCTGCCTCACTTCACAGAGCCTATATGCTTACATTTACATTTACGGCATTTAGCAGACGCTCTTATCCAGAGCGACTTACAAAGTGCTTTGCATCCGATCACAGAATTCATCCTAGGAAATAGTATAGATAGGCCAGAATTCAAGATACCATTGAGTCAGACTACTACTAAACTACAGGAGTCAGTATCATTACCTAGTGTTTTGCGAGTTAGATGTTTGCCAAGAAGCACAAATAACTATAGACAGACATACAATTTAAGAACAATGGCAAGTGGTATCAGCCGAGTTAGTGCTCTGGTAAGAACTCAACAAACAGGTGAGTCTTCAGTCTATGCTTGAAGATAGCAATAGACTCTGCAGTCCTAGCAGCTAATGGAAGATCGTTCCACCATCTTTGAGCCAGGACGGAAAATAGTCTGGAGCTTTGACTTCCATGAGACTTTAAGCATGGAGTTTCGAGTCGAGCCAAGCTTGAGGTTCTGAGTGTTCGCTGTACGGATCGGCTTTTGACCATGGACATCATGTAGGGAGGGGCCAGTCCATTTTTGGATTTGTAAGCAAGCATCAACGTTTTAGATCTGATGCGTGCCGCTATTGGAAGCCAGTGAAGAGAGCGTAGCAGAGGAGTCACATGTGAGAACTTGGGGAGTCACATGTGAGAACTTGGGGAGATTGAAGACCAGTCATGCTGGTTGCTTCATCAGCAATCTCTGAGCAATTCACCTCTTCACAAATATTATTTTATTGCAAAAATGACAATTCATTCCACAGGCCTGAGTTTCATAATGGCAGATCGGGGGTTGTACACACACATTGCAGGTGGCCGTTCAGTGGGAGATGTTGAGAAGGTAAATATCTGAATGAAAAGGCAGCACTGAAACAGCATGTGGGAGCGTGGTGTTTACTGTGGAGACTTTTGTGCTCTTAGTCTTTCTTATCTCTTTGAGTGAAACTCACACACACACACACACACACACACACACACACACACACACACACACACACACACACACACACACACACACACAAGTATTAATTTGTACTACTATACTTGTGGGGTATTTCCACTGACTTGTGTGATACTGTAGCTAAACAATGATAAATCTAGACATTATGCTAAGCCTAACCATATCCTCAATAAACATCAGACAGTTAGCTGTGAGTGTGTACATTCTTGATAGACTGTAAGGGACTCACTCAAAAAAGATATTATATATTTTTTAGATTTACACAGTAATGAATAAGAATACAAGCCACTGACTATAAAATGTAACGACAGTGGCTTGGGAATGCAGGGTGATTGTTACACTAAATGCACTCTTCTCACTCACTCTTTTTGTCATTCAATATCACTCTGGTGATATTCAGTGACATCAGGTTTGTTTGTTTTGTTTTTTCAAATCTCAGTAACTAGTCATCAGCCTGTCTCCACATCTCAAAGTGCGGAGGCAGTGAGGCAGTATTAATGGACTTAACCTCCCGTTTTTAATACTGGGAATGCTTCCTGAGGTCACTAGCCCTTTGACCACCAAAGGGCAAACAAAATAACCTCTGCTCTCCCTGCATACATTCTCGAAACTATACAAAGATCAATAACACTTGAAAATCTGAATCAGGACTGGGGCCCTTGTCTTCTGGATTACACGTTGACCTCCGTGCTGCTGATAAGCGGGTGTCACATCTCAGCTTGGAGTCCATCGTTCAGACTCCTAATGATTCGGGCATCAGACATCGACTCCCTCACTCAAAACCGTCGACAGAGACAGTACCTATAGCAAGATGTGGCATAATTTAGACCATCACTGTCCCTCCTAATAGCCATGACTGTCATGTGAATACGCTCACTGAGATGCAGGACACTGAACCCGCACGTCCCGCTCGCCTCGACCTACACACCCGTGAAATGATCCACGCCACGGCGAGTCGGCAGGTCTCAGGTAGGCTATACGGAACCGTATTGATCTGGTGGGCAGGAGAGTCTCAGGTAGGCTATACGGAACCGTATTAATCTGGTGGGCAGGAGCCAGTTCACTAATATCACGAATATCCGAGACTAGCGCAATGTTATTTCTACTAGAAAACTAATAATTAACTATTATTAATTATCGTACAACTGTTTTGTGGTCCACACTAAACGGACGGATCGAGGCCGATTCGACTCGAACATCCTTTGACTCATGAACTAAAACACAATAAGAGCTTTCGCAAAAAGTTACCACTTTTAAAGATTAACACAAAAAAAACAGAACAGCAACCCGTTGCAAAATCGCAAACCCTACCTCAATGAATTCGGTGAGGAAAAAGACGACCCTGGCGTCACGAAAAAAATAAAAGATCCAAAAAGCCGTTTAGGACGGGGTGGAAAACGTGAGCGAGAAGTTTAAGTCCAATTTTTACGCAATACATCACAAAACGGGTGTCCGTCCCCACCTCCTCTGAGACGAATAGCCCAGCACACGCAGAATGGACACTTCCCTGTCCGCAGACCGAGCGGGAGGGACACTAGTGTAATTAAAAGTCAGCAGTCAGTGTTAATTAGTATTTGCCATCAAAACAGTGAAGTTCCTGACACAGACTTTACTTGTCTGCCATGTGAACGGGAATACGGTAGTCGGCGGTTTGTCTTGTTATCATGTTAAGTGGTCATCTTATCATGCGATTGATAACAGTTAATAAAAATTCTGTTAATCTTCAAACAATTAAGGCTGTGTTCAGGGTTTATTTGTAAAATCATTAATGGTTAATTTAGAGATTCTAAACATTACAGTGTTGCCGAGGTAGCGACTGGCGAGTGTTTATATTTGGAGTACACGTTTTTTCAGTTGTCTATAGTAAATTCTCTTCTTTTTTGTGTAATTTATGTAAATGCGGTTCACAAAGGTTTGTTTACAAACTTGATAGGGAACATTTCTTCAAAGGCTTCTTGGATTCACGTAGTGCTAATATTTCACACATAATCTGTTTCCTGGGCATAAGTAAGAATGCCGAAGAACCGCAAAGAAATAACATATGTCTCTGAGGGCCACACTGATTCGGCTCAGCCCTGTTCTGTATGGAACCCTAATTACGAGAAACGATAATTGCTGTTACACATTTGTCCACAAGAGGGCGTATATTTCCAATAGAATTTCCGACGCCGTTTATTCTGAACACTGTTTATTTCGACTCACTATAAAGTCTTGTGTGATACCACTACAAAACCAGCATTAACCTAACAACACTGTAAAATGCATATTCATCATTTGTGTTAGCACTTTGCTTAACATATCACAAAGAATCCCTGGACAGTGATTTGACAGCAGTCAGTTTGGATTTAGTTTTTACATTTCTTTTATTGTGAAGGAAACAGCAACTCTTACAAGCCTGGCGCACATCCAGCTAGTTCTCCTATTGGCTACCTCTATGCTGCCTCATAATTTGGTTTCGGTACCAGTACCACCAGTGTATGAGAAGGGGATGCCCCCTTGTTCACCTTCTCATTTTTTGTTCCATTCAACCTTCCTTACATTCTCCCTGGTGGTTTGCCTTCTAAGACCATCTAAACAGTGACAGTAAAAGGGGAAACAAACTGACTTTTGTTATGCAACTGTTCTCAGGAAACAGGAAGTTCCTCAGCAGGCCACGCCTCCACGGCCATCCAGTGAACACCCCTCAGTATCTGACCTTCCTTTCATCTGTAACTGACTGTACGCCAGACGTAGGCAATGCTTAAAAATAACATTGAGTTGTGTTTATGTAGGTTACTTATTTACAACATTTATGGCACATCATGTAGACATGGTCAGTGTGTTAGGACAGTGGTCTTTCTAAAGATGAGCATTGCCAACTGTTTTGGAAACGCCTTTGCTGAGATGACCAAGCATCACCACAGGATGCTGTTGCCTTCCCAGTGCAGCAGGGTCCCACTGTGATTCTCACTTAGGGAGATTACTCTGAGTACGCCGTTCACACTCTCAACTGGCTCCTTCAGGTGCAAGAACATTTTTTTTACACATTTTCACAAATTGTAGGAATGTGTTTGGGCCTTGTCTTCATAATGCATTGGGTTTGTTGCAAGCAAAAAGCCACAGGATAAAAATGTGCTATTCACACCAATATGGAAATAGCACCATCTTGCTCAGCTTGTGAGGTTGCTCACACGTTCACCGCCCATGTCACTTTGACCCAGTCTGGGAGTATTTCCATGACAAGAATGCTGTCTTTACGAAAGTCCTCAGCCAAGCATCTTGTCAGCAGAGCTGCCTGAGAATGGAACAGATCAACATCTCTGAGACACCACCCCCCCTCCCCACACAAACACACACAAACACACACACACACACACACACACACACACACACACACACACACACACACACACACACACACACACACACACACACACACACACACACACACACACACACACACACACACACACACAGCCTTGGCCTGGAATGCCGTGAGACTGATAACGTCCTTTAAACCTAGCCTTGATTCCCAGCTGAGTATATATGGGCTCACTAAGACCACTGTAAACTTAGCCTTGAAATATTGGAGAGAAAAAATTGAGGAAAATTACTGTGTCTGTGGTTTTCTGAAAACCAGGTGTCACAGTCACTTCATCATGCTCGGGTTCCTCTAGATGTGTCATTCAGGTGTTCACTGGGGTAAACCCAGCCCATGGAGTAAAGCTCAGTCATCAAATGATGACACAGAGATCTCACCTTGCTGGCTCTGCAGGCGTACGTCAGAGCCAAGGTGAACATCTTGGGGCATCTTTCAGTGAAAGAGAACATCGTGGAGGCGATAATCACCGCATCTCACCCACAGGCCTTGGCTGGCTGGTGAGTGGAGACTGACAGCCTTGTGCAGGGTGAAGTCCTGCAGTCAGAAATGATTCATAACTCATTTTCCTAGTCACACTCCTCAGAATGTGAATGCAAACTCACATTTAATATGCTGCTCAGGGTTTTGCTTTATTATCAGAGTTTTGCTATAACACTTGGAATAACACATTATTGCATGTGGAGCACATTCCATAGTTGATTACATAGCCCAGACAGGATATGCCAAATACACATGGTAGCTTTTTTGATCTACTTCAAAGGCTTTTATAATGAGCATGGGTCCAGTCATCTCCATCATTCCCCACTCTCCAGTGACATCGCTACCCTGTTTATCCCACCATGGCTGATGATCAGATTGAAGACACTGCTGTTCAGGTTCAGCTTGCTGCCCAACACCTGTGCTGCCTGAGAGATGCTTAGCCAGCTTTGCTGTGCAACCTTATACTTACTACACCAACCCATCCATCAACTCTTACCAAACCCTCCACTACTCCCTACACCAACACCTACACCAACATCTCCATCAACTCTTATACCAATCCCTCCACTACTCCCTACACCAACACCTACACCAACATCTCCATCAACTCTTACCAAACCCTCCACTACTCCTACACCAACACCTACACCAACATCTCCATCAACTCTTATACCAAACCCTCCATGAAAACCCCTACACCAACCCATATACCAACCCCACCACCACTCCATACACCAACACCTACACCAACTCATATACCAACCCCACCACCACTCCATACACCAACATCTACACCAACCCATATACCAACCCCACCACCACTCCATACACCAACACCTACACCAACTCATATACCAACCCCACCACCACTCCATACACCAACACCTACACCAACCCATATACCAACCCCACCACCACTCCATACACCAACACCTACACCAACTCATATACCAACCCCACCACCACTCCATACACCAACACCTACACCAACTCATATACCAACCCCACCACCACTCCATACACCAACATCTACACCAACTCATATACCAACCCCACCACCACTCCATACACCAACACCTACACCAACCCATATACCAACCCCACCACCACTCCATACACCAACATCTACACCAACCCATATACCAACCCCACCACCACTCCATACACCAACACCTACACCAACCCATATACCAACCCCACCACCACTCCATACACCAACACCTACACCAACTCATATACCAACCCCACCACCACTCCATACACCAACACCTACACCAACCCATATACCAACCCCACCACCACTCCATACACCAACACCTACACCAACTCATATACCAACCCCACCACCACTCCATACACCAACACCTACACCAACCCATATACCAACCCCACCACCACTCCATACACCAACACCTACACCAACTCATATACCAACCCCACCACCACTCCATACACCAACACCTACACCAACTCATATACCAACCCCACCACCACTCCATACACCAACACCTACACCAACCCATATACCAACCCCACCACCACTCCATACACCAACACCTACACCAACCCATATACCAACCCCACCACCACTCCATACACCAACATCTACACCAAATCAAATCAAATATATTTGTATAGCGCTTTTCACAACATATGTTGTCACAAAGCGCTTTACAGGATTTACAAGGCTAACAAACCCCTCTGTCACTCTGTACACCAACACCTCCATTACCGCACCTATGTCTTACACCCTTTATAGTCTCAGTCAGATGTGTCAGATCACTGAATTCCTTAGTCATTGGTTTCTACGATGATCAGCTTCAAAGTAATGTGATCACATTTGTGTTATTGTGGCAGCTACCTGCTGGACAGGTTGAATGATGGTGACCACATGACTGTGCTTCTGTGCCAGCTCTCTGAGACTTTGTGTAGCAGTGGGGAGATGTGTCTCATAGCAACACCCAGCCTTGACCTCTCCATTCAGCCAATGGCACTTTTCTGTATGTCTGAGTTATTGCAGTTACTGTGGTACATTTGCAAAAGTGAAAAAAGATACTGGTTCTCCCCTCTCTCTCTCTCTCTCTCTCTCTCTCTCTCTCTCTCTCTCTCTTAAACCAATAGCAAAAAAATAATTATTATTCAGTCTACTGCAGTTAAATTAACCATTCACACTCTATTCGTGCTCCCAGTTATCAACAGCAACAAACACATCCCTTTATATCACAGACTTTCCCCTCTTCTCTCTTTCTTTCTCTCCCCTCCCCCCTGTGTCTCTCTCCCCCACCTCTTCCCAAGTCTCTCTCTCACCTGTGCTCTGGGTCCTGTTGGAACTCTGCACCCAGCGAAGACCAGGTGACTGACACCTCACATACTAGTTCTACTGTAGACCATCGCTCCAGTAACCAGTCCACTCACACACTAGTTCTAGACCAACGCTCCAGTAACCAGTCCACTCACACACTACTTCTAGAGCAACGCTCCAGTTACCAGTCCACTCACACACTACTTCTAGACCAACACTCCAGTAACAAGTCTATTCACACACTAGTTCTAGACCAACGCTCCAGTAACCAGTCCACTCACACACTAGTTCTAGACAAACACTCCAGTAACCAGTCCACTCACACACTAGTTCTAGACCAACGCTCCAGTTACCAGTCCACACACACACTAGTTCTAGACCAACGCTCCAGTAACCAGTCCACTCACACACTAGTTCTAGACCAACGCTCCAGTAACCAGTCCACTCACACATTAGTTCTAGACCAACGCTCCAGTTACCAGTCCACACACACACTAGTTCTAGACCAACGCTCCAGTTACCAGTCCACACACACACTAGTTCTAGACCAACGCTCCAGTAACCAGTCCACTCACACAAATTCCCAGAGTTCATTTTCATTCCCAGCTCAAGACAGTAATCCATAATGACATGCTCCCTATGTATGGAATATATATGATAGTGTGTGTGTGTGTGTGTGTGTGTGTGTGTGTGTGTGTGTGTGTGTGTGTGTGTGTGTGTGTGCGTGTGCATGCAAGAGCACTTATATACAGTCTTTCCAACCTCTCTATCAACGTCCACATTAACAAAGTCACTGAAGTTTATAATCACAAGTCAGTGTGTACACTGCAACCCTGCAATACGAATGTAAGCAAATGTGTGGAGTGTCAGAGCCAGCACACTCCATAATGTGTGGAGTGTCAGAGCCAGCACACTCCATAATGTGTGGAGTGTCAGAGCCAGCACACTCCATAATGTGTGGAGTGTCAGAGCCAGCACACTCCATAATGCCTGGAGTGTCAGAGCCAGCACACTCCATAATGCCTGGAGTGTCAGAGCCAGCACACTCCATAATGTCTGGAGTGTCAGAGCCAGCACACTCCATAATGTGTGGAGTGTCAGAGCCAGCACACTCCATAATGTGTGGAGTGTCAGAGCCAGCACACTCCATAATGCCTGGAGTGTCAGAGCCAGCACACTCCATAATGTCTGGAGTGTCAGAGCCAGCACACTCCATAATGTGTGGAGTGTCAGAGCCAGCACACTCCATAATGTGTGGAGTGTCAGAGCCAGCACACTCCATAATGTGTGGAGTGTCAGAGCCAGCACACTCCATAATGCCTGGAGTGTCAGAGCCAGCACACTCCATAATGTGTGGAGTGTCAGAGCCAGCACACTCCATAATGCCTGGAGTGTCAGAGCCAGCACACTCCATAATGTCTGGAGTGTCAGAGCCAGCACACTCCATAATGTCTGGAGTGTCAGAGCCAGCACACTCCATAATGTGTGGAGTGTCAGAGCCAGCACACTCCATAATGCCTGGAGTGTCAGAGCCAGCACACTCCATAATGTCTGGAGTGTCAGAGCCAGCACACTCCATAATGTGTGGAGTGTCAGAGCCAGCACACTCCATAATGTCTGGAGTGTCAGAGCCAGCACACTCCATAATGTGTGGAGTGTCAGAGCCAGCACACTCCATAATGTCTGGAGTGTCAGAGCCAGCACACTCCATAATGTGTGGAGTGTCAGAGCCAGCACACTCCATAATGCCTGGAGTGTCAGAGCCAGCACACTCCATAATGTGTGGAGTGTCAGAGCCAGCACACTCCATAATGTGTGGAGTGTCAGAGCCAGCACACTCCATAATGTGTGGAGTGTCAGAGCCAGCACACTCCATAATGTCTGGAGTGTCAGAGCCAGCACACTCCATAATGCCTGGAGTGTCAGAGCCAGCACACTCCATAATGTGTGGAGTGTCAGAGCCAGCACACTCCATAATGTGTGGAGTGTCAGAGCCAGCACACTCCATAATGCCTGGAGTGTCAGAGCCAGCACACTCCATAATGTCTGGAGTGTCAGAGCCAGCACACTCCATAATGTCTGGAGTGTCAGAGCCAGCACACTCCATAATGTGTGGAGTGTCAGAGCCAGCACACTCCATAATGCCTGGAGTGTCAGAGCCAGCACACTCCATAATGTCTGGAGTGTCAGAGCCAGCACACTCCATAATGTGTGGAGTGTCAGAGCCAGCACACTCCATAATGTGTGGAGTGTCAGAGCCAGCACACTCCATAATGTGTGGAGTGTCAGAGCCAGCACACTCCATAATGTCTGGAGTGTCAGAGCCAGCACACTCCATAATGTGTGGAGTGTCAGAGCCAGCACACTCCATAATGCCTGGAGTGTCAGAGCCAGCACACTCCATAATGTGTGGAGTGTCAGAGCCAGCACACTCCATAATGTGTGGAGTGTCAGAGCCAGCACACTCCATAATGTGTGGAGTGTCAGAGCCAGCACACTCCATAATGCCTGGAGTGTCAGAGCCAGCACACTCCATAATGTGTGGAGTGTCAGAGCCAGCACACTCCATAATGTGTGGAGTGTCAGAGCCAGCACACTCCATAATGTGTGGAGTGTCAGAGCCAGCACACTCCATAATGCCTGGAGTGTCAGAGCCAGCACACTCCATAATGCCTGGAGTGTCAGAGCCAGCACACTCCATAATGTGTGGAGTGTCAGAGCCAGCACACTCCATAATGTGTGGAGTGTCAGAGCCAGCACACTCCATAATGTGTGGAGTGTCAGAGCCAGCACACTCCATAATGTGTGGAGTGTCAGAGCCAGCACACTCCATAATGTGTGGAGTGTCAGAGCCAGCACACTCCATAATGTGTGGAGTGTCAGAGCCAGCACACTCCATAATGTGTGGAGTGTCAGAGCCAGCACACTCCATAATGCCTGGAGTGTCAGAGCCAGCACACTCCATAATGTCTGGAGTGTCAGAGCCAGCACACTCCATAATGCCTGGAGTGTCAGAGCCAGCACACTCCATAATGTGTGGAGTGTCAGAGCCAGCACACTCCATAATGTGTGGAGTGTCAGAGCCAGCACACTCCATAATGTCTGGAGTGTCAGAGCCAGCACACTCCATAATGTCTCACTTTTCAACCTGCCTGTTTACACTGTGGTTCTGCATAAGACAGATCATGATTCATTCACTATGGTTAGCAAATAGTGCTGTAATAGTCTGGCTATTCCCCAAATAACATAATTTAAATCCTGTTATATGATAGACCCTGTGTGTAGTAAGCATTTATTCAATCAATAATTCTACCTTCTGTTTAAAGAGTTTTTCCTCTAACTGTATTAACTTGGCTCTTGTGGGTAAGCAATGTACAAATATAAACATGTGTCTTATGAATACCATTCCAAAGTTAAGTTAAAGACTCGTTTATGTAATGAAAATCTCTCCCCGTCTGATGTAATATAGGTGGTCCAATAGACGTAGAGGTCACTTTTAGATGTACACTCACCTCAGGTTTACTCTCGTCAGTTTAAAAGCTGATGTCTCTGCTACGCTCTCTGCATGGCCAGATTCTACACTTTTGCTTGGCAATATATAAACCGTTTGTCCTCACACAACGTCCATATGAAATTTTTATTTTATTGTTTGCTGATGTAAACCTATTAAATCGTTAAATTAATTAATGTTTCCATTTGATTTATCTTTCTGTTTGTAGTGACATGAAACCATTCAGACTGTGGAAATATTCCTGCTCAAACTATGAACATCTTCCAGTTTTACTGGTGTTGTGAAATGATTCTTCAGTAAAGAAGTAATTAATTATATGATTAATTATACGTGTTCATTTTAGATTTATTATTATAAGTGGGTCGTTACATTTGTTTAGTAGCCTACTTAAATGTAGATTTAGTGTCGATAAAGTAAACTTTGCTGTAGTGTAACTACTTAAAGTGGAATGTGTCTTATGTAGTTACCAAGGTTTACTAAATCCATCTGCACAAATATTAAGGTGAATGTAGCTGATTGAATAGTTGTTAAATATTTCGGAAATATATGCTTACAGTTCTTAAACTACCATGCAACGGGAAAGCTTTGTGAATTATTGCAGTTTTGTCCACTAGATGGCAGAAGACCGTTAAGTAGTCAAGTAGTCAACAACCGTCCCAGTAGATAAAGCAATATCCGTTGAACAGCATTCCCACTATCACAACCATAGTTATTGAATAAATACTGTAATAGAAGTTTCCTATTTTACTAGCTCACGTTTGTATTCAGATATAAGATATATATTCATAATTTCTGTTCACATTTTGTTATTTATTTAGCATATAATAAACCAACAGGTTTGTTAACGAACAGGTGATAAGCGTTTCATTGAAATGTGACGCCATTATGTCAACGGCACAAGATTAAATCTAGTCTCTCTCCCTTTTTTGGCCTTCCTAGTCCTCAAATATCTTGTGAATCCTAAAATAGGGTTTCACATGGGGCCTCGCCAACTCACTAATACCCCTAATGCGTCATAAGAGTCCACTACCTCTAAATGCTCTTCACAGTGGTCATCAGGGAGACACCTCCCTTTCATGGTCATTTGCTTTTAAGGGAATACACTCTTACATATTAGTGGGATTAGCTATTACTGGTGCTTTTTAACAAGTGACATAGGAAAATAAGGATTTAGAAAAAGTGGTGAATTGCAATGAATCTTCCTATTACAATTTTTCACGTTTGACTGTATTTGTGAGGATATCCGAATTAAATTATATTAGAAATGAAAACACACACATACACACACAACAAAACAAAAATTTGTTTCTAGTCACCATGCATCCAGCTATTCAGGTTTCTGACAGCGTCTGCCATTCACAGCATCTCTAGAGCGGATAATCCTAACCTGTTGAGCTAACCTGTTCATGATCTCCGATTCATCAGGACACTGAACACAAGGACTGCCGAACTAACTTGAGCACGTTCTTCATGATGAGTAGCTAAGTCATATTTCACTCCTGCTCACCTTAAGCAGAACACGGACGATCTTGTTTCAGATGCTATCAGTGTGTGTTTTTTTTCCTTCTGCAGCAGACACTGTAATGAACAGGCTGACACCCCATGCCTCGGGTGCCTGCTGACATCTTTGAGCCATGCACACATTTGGGTTAGTCCACAGCGAGCCCATTGTCCAGTGTCCTACCTGTCGGACTGCATTGCAACCATTCCGCCTTTTCACGAGAGGATGAACTAACTGGACCAGGAATCTTGCAGCTCGGTTATCAGTAGTTACACAAGCACATGGAATCTGAGATCATTCCTCAGATTTTTTGAACTATGACCAACCATTTATCATAATTGATGTGATTGTACTGTTTTACTTATTCATGTTAGTAAGATTATGTCTATGTTGATCATTTCATTTCTTCAATGTTTCATTTGTGCAGGTTCCTCCCTATTCTCCACCATCCATTAAACAACAATGAGGCTGCAGGTTCCATTCCTATGTCTACATGCCTAATTAGTGGTGTCATACTACAGACACTGAGGTTCACTGACTGAGGCCTCCAGTGGCTTTTGTGTTTGACCTGTAATTGCCTCATGGAAGATGGCATAAAGGGCAGAGGGAAGCAGCCTGTTAGGCACTTCTGCCACAGGATTCTTTTTTCGGGTTGTTTTCTTAAAGCTGTAAACATGAGGAATGCTGAGCAGGCAGCTGATTGGCTGACGAGCCGGCGGGTCGAGTCCTGTAACCCGCTGAGTAGATTTGGGAGAGCAGAGAATGCGGTGCCCTCTCTGACGCAGCCAACTGCTCCGACTGCATTACTCACACTCACACACACACACACACACACACAAACACACACACACCCTACCTCAGGAATCCACCTGGAATCCACCTGAATGCTCTCATTCCACATCACATCCATAATGACCTGCACGAGTTCCTGTTTTAAGCCCAATGCTTGGTTTTAGTATTTTCTCCCTTGTTTTTTTTTCAACCTGTTAACCTTTTAGCATTCTGACTGAGGCTGTTTGAAAAGTTTGATTAAAATATTTCAGACTTTGTTCACTCATTTCTCACACATCTGTGGCTAGTTCCAACTACACCAACTGCACCATTTCACTCACCTACATCAGTGGGTGGGGGTGGGGTTGTTTCAACGCCCACTCTCATCTTTTCACTCTCATCTACAGGTTAACATCCATTGGTGTCAGCACCTGCATTCAAAACTTCAGAGAATGTGTTACCTGAATAGCCCAAAGATATTTGTAATATGTATAAAACTATTTACTGGCCTGTGAACATTTGTCCTACACTGAAGATTGAAATTCATACTTGAAGAAACATCAAATACACTATTTATCTCACACATCTGGTCACTGAAAATTTCACAGTGAAGCTGAATTGGTATTTAGTGCTTTGCAACTGTTCCCCTCTGTTAAACCTGCTATAGGAATCTGTTGTATGTCACACCTGCTGATTCACTTCTCTGAGGTTAGATTTTTGTTACGGTCTCATCCACTGTGTGAGATGATGTATTAATGAGCATTTGACCAACAATACAAATTAAAACTCAACATTAGCCCATCTTGAAAGCAGAAAGCTATAAGACACTGGAGAGAGCTACATTTGTTTGTTCCCACACTCACATTTTACCTCTTTGAAAAGATCCCTGATGCCAACTTTTTTTGTTAGCTGGTGTTCTGTTACACATACAACCTCTAATCTGAACTTGTTTTAATACAGTTCATTGGACCTAGAAAACCATAAATTCTGAGAAAGTATTCTCAGCAATTAACAACATAATACGATAGCAATGTGTTAGATTACCAAAATTCGTTTTGCCGATGAACTAACGCGCCATCATCTCTCGGGTTAGAACCCACGGGGAATGTAGCCTAAATGGTGGAATACGAAGGATATTATGAATCACATGTTATCATATGGGTATTGTTACTATGGGCAAAGAAATCAAAACATAATTAATGAAAAAAAAAACAATTCTTGCGAATTCTTACTCTTAACGAGAGAGGAATGGATGAGTGATTAGGGGATCAGTTCACAATATAGTGGGGGCACGTGGGACGTGGCGCACGTGCATGCGTTCCCTGCCACAAATGCACGTGTGATAAACAACCGTTCCAGATGTAAACACCTTCATGTAACGAGGGTATGTTTGGGAGCACGGACCTGACAACAAACATTCCTTTCATTTCAGACAAGTACAGATGCCACGTTTGTTTTTCGTTTTTTTTTTTTTTGTTTTTTTTGAGGGGGGCGGTTAATGCCATTCAAAGGTATTTAAGTGGCATTAAATCAACCGACATTTTCACGACTCATTTTTTGTTGGTGATTTCATGGAATATGTTATGATAAGAATTCACTCACCATTTAGTTCTGGTGATCCGCGGAATTCAAGATTGTTTTCATAGTCACTTTCTTCGACGTGAAAATGCGCGTGAACCAACAGGGCGTGCCAGCAGTGGGAGTAATGCATATCTTATCTTCCGCACTGCCAAGCAGACCTCTTTAAAATACCTCACATTCTTATGCGTCTTCACCTCTGCAGCTGGAAACTGCGTACCTTGCGCATAAGCAAACACTGACTTAGCACGACAGAGCTGTGTCTAACAGGTATGCCCTTTTTATGGACGAACTAAAGCCGGACAAAAACAGCGACCTGAAACAGCGCCTTCGAGAGTAATATTTGTAAAAAAAATCTTACTTGAACAAATGTGGAAGCAAATGGCTTATTTATGCCTTATTTCATGTAATACTAGAATATTATATTTTCCAGCAAGACACAACATGAAAGTAATTTCTTACAGTAACACTACTGCCACACGCTTGGGCTTTCTCCACATTGTCAGAAAGATATGCTATGACTCTTCAGAAAACCATAGCAATGAGTACGATTAAGGTGAAAACAGTAGCTTGATTATTGCACAAAGAGCTAAATTAAAGAACATCTTCTATGAGCGGGTAAATTCTTTATGCATGACTGAGTCTTCACGCATAGCGATGAAGCAATGATCACTTGAGTGGAAACAGCTCTACCAGAGTTTTAGACTCTGAAAAAATGTACACTGAAAGGTAGCTATGTGATGAGGGTGTGCTTGGGAGGTTTTGAAGCTCTTCTGATTTTGAGTGTCATGGTTACCTGTGAAGTGTGTAGAACAATGGGTACATTTCTATTTTCTATTCTTTTTTTTACACTTTGTATATTCCGGGAAGTTTCTGGGCACGACTCCAGGGGGATCAAAGAACCCGCTTGGCCATGAGCGTCCGGTGAGGTTGCAGTTTTGGCGTCTTGATCCACGTTCCGGTTGCATTCCTCTCCGCTCCGTCAGGATCATCTAAGGCTCGTGGAATTAGCATGGGGTTTGACCTCGAATGTTTTATTAGCATTGTCACTCAGAGCGTTAGGAGGTCCTGGCGCATCAGATATGAATAACCCAGCATCAAGATGAACATTTAGGCGTGCTGAATACACTGTGGAGTACAAACATGCTTACAGTTTCAATTCACCCAGAGAAAGACTGGGGGAGATGGGAGTTCGAAAAGAGATGTGGGGAGAAAGTCAATTATGTCACAGCTAAAACAAACAAACAAAAAGAACTCTATGTGTAAAATCACTTAAAGTAATTTAAGGCCATTACATACATGGGCGTGGTAGTGGGGGAAGTGGACCTGACTACCCAGGTAGTACTTTTTCAAAAGCCGGCTTTGGTCCCCCCCCCCAGTTTTTACGGTTAAAACCAAATATTTAAATAGCGACGAATCCATGTCCCCCCCACTTTTAAATCAAAATTACGTCCATGGGGAGAGGGGCCCATTTTGCTCATCGTTTGCTCAATCGTATCTCGTTTACTGGCATTTATAGTGGGCCCACTGACATTGAGTGTACAGGGCCCAGAATTTGCTGTTACGCCCCTGATTACATATCTGACAACCATGGACGTAATTTTGATTTCAAAAGTGGGGGGGACATGGATTCGTCGCTATTTAAATATTTGGTTTTAACCGTAAAAACTGGGGGGGGGACCAAAGCCGGCTTTTGAAAAAGTGGGGGGGACATGTCCCCCCCGTCCCCCCCCAAAATTACGTCCGTGCTGACAACGACGTTCCCTTCATAATCTGCGCGAATAATAAAAGCTTAAACAGTTACTTGTTACTAAAATAAACTACACTTTCCCGGGTTCTGCTTTTCCGTTCATTTACTTTTCAACGATGCTGATGATTTTCCCTGTATCATTGTTTTTTTTATTACATAATTAATTTCAATTGTTGTTTATAAATAGCTCATGACTCGCTATCAATGACGGTTGTGTGAGTCAAAAAAGATGTTTTCCCCACATACTGATGTGTGAGGTAGCGGCACCGATCGTCGTTTCATGCGGTTCTACGCACGGCCCGTTCCCCGCTGGACCCGTGACGTCAGTGTTGTTGGAGGGCGCGAGCCCTGCCCATCGCCGAGAGATCAGCCTCCAACACACAGTTGGGCTCCACCACTAGTACTGCGGACCGCACTGAGCCGCACGCCCGTCTGTCTTCACGCTGCTGCGAGCAAATGCGTTTACTGGGACCTGACTCGCTGGCTTCGCGCTTCAATTTCTAGGGAAAGCCTAAAACGCCACCACCCCGCGGTAATAGTCCGTACGACGGCAGACATGTCAAGAAATCAGAGGACGCCGCTAAAAAACACCGACAGTGTGGTTGAGGTGAAGAGTAAAGTAAGTCTAATTGATGCGTTATGTTGCATTAGCGCCGTTTAATAGCGTGTCTGTGTACACATAGCGCACGAATGCGCGAAGATCTTTCGTTTGGGAACTGCATCTGAAAAAAAACGCTAGTAAGCTATCGTGATTTTCGTGTATTAATGCATCTTCTCGTCGGGGTAGTAGACTGTACAGGGCGAGAAACGCTGATGTTGACGATTGTAAATGTGTGTCGGCACGTCCTAGGCGCTAGACGCTCTGGTCGAGTTGTGTTTGCCTAATTATGGCACGTTGTAGTGAACGGCTAGACCAGGTGCTCTCTGCGGTGCTGTTGGGAGCAGATGTACGTGGGGTTCTGGTGCACTGTGGCTGATCGAGAAGACGGTGGGAATGATGCGATAGGGCCCCGTTGACCAGTGTTTGATACCATGCGGCACCGGCGCAGTAATATTATTATGCACCCGTCTTAAGCATACGTGTCCTCAGATGGCTATTTTCACTGTGGTAGAAACTCCCCCGATCATTGCGTATGTTGATATGGACTAATTTAATAATTTTGATAATACGTTTAAATATTTCCTCTATCGGCACTATAAATAACACCGTGAAACACCCTAACACATTGATCATCTTATTTGCAAACAAACTCGAGCTGGTGGTGACTAGGGAGGTCACACGAACACCCTCCTCCCCTCCAATAAGTTATCAGTATAAAAGGGAGATCAAATGTGCAAATATTTGAGTTTGTTTATATTTAATGGCAAGTTTAATGCCAGTGATTTCACTGAGGGCACCAAGCACATGGCTTGCCTAACACTTCCATGGTGTTTCGTGGGCATTTGTTTTGGTGTGTTTGTTGAACAACATGGTGTTCCAGTGAGAGAGGGCAGCCAGTCTTCCAGGCATGTGGTGTATCATTCCTCACTAAAGCAGTGTTAAGAAAACATGCCCTGGAAATGTGTAAATGCTAAGAATAGGCAAAGCAATATGGTTTTTCTTCTAAGAACCACATGAAATTAGAGGTTTTGTTTAGAGCGATACCACTTCAGCTGGGCAAGGAGAGAACCGGATGTGGAGAGATGGCCGGATGACTTTGGTCGATTGTCTTTAGGAAACAAACGAGAGGGTGTAAGCAGATGTATCGCCTGTGCCAAGGTGCTGTGTTTCTTAGCACTGAATTGGAGGTGTGTTGACCTCTTGGTCAAAAAATGTGATATTGCTAATCTTTCGTTCCCTCTTCTGCTCTCTCCCGCCCGCCTCTACTGAGTAATGGATGAATACTTGGGAAGCATTGTGCTATGCCTTGTGTGAAGACCTTAAATTTCAGTGAGTCAAACTCCTGAGGTAAACCTGAGTTAAATGTTAAGCCGGTTTGCATCAGCCTGAGTGTTAAACCATACCGACAGCTCCCCCGCTCCCTTCGTTCGGCAGTCACGGCCGAACCTTTTCTTAGGGTCTCCTCACTCAGAACGTCTGTATTCTTCTTGCGAGGTTTGAATCGGAGTGGTCGGTTGCCACCACGCTCCCTGTAGGAGTGGCACTTGTGGAATGCTTCTTGTGGCCGATGCTGGCGTGCCTTTAGTTTGGGCCGATCTGGACGTTTGGTGTCACTGTCACAATGTGCCCCAATCTGTGGCTCTGAAGAAAACGCAGGGAAGCAGGAGATAAGGCAGGTTTCTCTGCTCTTTCACCATGTGTACACGGGACGGTTCTGAAAGGCGGAAGGCCCATTTTAATGGAAGTATGTTTACTCGGGTTTGGTCTACGTTTGTAAGTTATCTAGTGGAACATATTCACAGGAATACTCTTGCTAAGCTTCGGCCCATTTTTTATAAATCAGAAATTGATGCAGCCTTGAGTTTTTTTTTTTTAGTCTGTTTTCACCTGCTGGAGAGAATGTGTTTCAGAATGTGTGAGAGAAAATGAAAGCTATATCCAGTTGAGCCAGAAATAATTCACATAAAAGGGCATCGTCAGTGTCATCATTAAGGACTTTTGAATTGATGTCCCTGAGACTAACACAGGAACAAGGTAGGCACTTCCTGTAAAATGCTTCAACGTGACACTGAGTGAGGCATCAGAATATCAGTTAACCCTGGCCTCTCCCTGCCAGTGGACACACAGTGTCTGGAATGTCTGCTCAGGCACTTGAGGCCATACTGTCCCCCTCAGGATCATCAGAGGGCTGGTCTCTTCGTTCTCTTTCGGACACTGGACACATCTTTGTCCCTCGTCTGTCACCTCAGTGGCTCCTCACAGAGACATAAGTGCACATCAAAGAGAGAGGCAGGTGCAGGCGGTCTAGAAATAGAAAAGCTTATGTGTGTGTGTGTGTGTGCACGCGCATGCCTGTCTTTGCCTGCGCGCACCTGCGTGTTAGTGTGAATGTGTGTGAACGTTTGTATTTGTGCATGTGTATGCCTTTATTTTTTTTGAGAGCTTGCACATGCATTTATGTCTCCATATTTCAATGTCCAGCAAAAAGCCATATTAGAATGTCATATAGTGGATAACAACACAGATTCACTCAGTTATTACCAAAACGGCATTATCCACTAAACAGAGCAAAGAGATTCTAGTAGTAATTAGCCATGGAAATGAGAATACATAATTGCGCACTAAATCTAAGGTAGTTCCTTAACGCTGAGCACTGCCCCTTCGCCTTGTGCCCGGGAAACCCTGGTAACCCTCCCGTGCTTGTGTCCCGTAGTTTGAAGCGGAGTACCGGCGTTTTGCGCTACAGAAGACACGTACGGGCAGCTTCCAGGAGTTCTACCGCCTGCTGCAGAACGTGCACCGCATCCCCGGCGTGGACGTGTTGCTCGGCTACGCCGACGTCCACGGCGACCTGTTACCCATCAACAACGACGACAACTTCCACAAGGCCCTGTCGTCCGCCAACCCCTTGTTACGGATCATCATCCAGAGGAGAGGTAAGGTGACGGAGCAGGTGGAGGTGGTGGTATCTGGCCGGAAGTGGAAAGCCTTTTGTGGGTGGTGTTGAGTGTCCTGTTGGAGAGAACGTGTGGTTGTGTGAGCTTGGGTTTGCTAAAGTGCTCTGCTGGATGGTAGGTGATGTATGTTTACGGAGGACCCATACGGGGGTGGGGGAGGGTTGTTTACTACCGCTCACTACTGAGTTTGATTGGGCAGCAGGGGGGAACACAACATCTTGTCCATTACCAAAAACAATATGTGATTATGTCATGAGTCTTGACTTATGAGTGTGGTGTTATTAAGGAGGAGGCGGCTGGTGTTGTGGGGGTGGGGGTGTTATTTGGTGCCAGTCAGAACTATCTCAGTTGCAGGGCTGTCTGGCTGCAGGCCAGATCACAGGAATGCCGATAGTTGTGCACAGGAGAACCAGAACACTGAGCGTTCCTCTCTCTTTATCTTGCTCTCTTTCTCTCCATGTCTCTGTCCCAGTCTTTCTCTCTACCTTTTGGTTAACTCTCTCTCTCTACCTTTTTCCTCTCCTACTCTTCTCTGTCTCCATGTCTCTTTCTGTCTTTGTCTTTCTATTTCTCTCCCTGTCCATCTCATTCCCGCATTTCTCCTAGGGTCACGGTCAGCGGCTCTGATCAAAATGAAATCTTGTGGAAAATGTTCTGCTAATGTCTCTCAGAGCTGTTTTCACTGCTCTGCCTTCTCCCTCTGTTTCTGTCTGGTTTTTTGGAGATGTTAATCATCTATAGATGGTTTCATGCCCACCTCCCTCAACTGTAAAGACTCTCCTCTTTCATGAAAATGATTTTTTCAATTGTACCTATTATAATGAATAGATAACGTTTACAGGGCCATCATATCACAGTGTCTGTACCAGAGCTGGTTAGTGACCTCCTTACTGACTGTGTGGTTGTTTAGTATCAGTAGGGGGCTGAAAAGAACACGTTTGTCAGGGTGAATATAAGGCCTGACTCTGTTGTCATAGCGTGTCCATCCTGTTTCTCAGTATCTTTGAGAAGACCATGACAGACTTTGCCATTTACAGCACCTCATTGAACTCGTTTGGTGGGAGGAGCTTAGGGTTAGAATGTTGTGTGTGTCTCAGAGGGATACAGTGGCTGCCTGTGTGGGTCTGAACACTCCTCACACTGCTGTGATGGAACAGTTAGTGCTGTATCAGCACTGCTGCCACACACACACACACACACACACACACACACACACACACACACACACACACACACACACAGGCATAAGGTCAACATCACCAGCTGGATCATAGCAATAAACGAGAGGAATTTGTTGGATGTGGGAAGGTGAATTTGATTCTAGTGTGGAGTGAAACCTGGGAAGGTGTGGCTCTTTGATTTGTGGGGTGGGGCAGTGGTTTCAGTTTGGGTGGGGGGCTGAAATGATGAGGTAGAGTGAGGAATGTTGCTAAGGAGAAGCTGTTTCCGCACATGGGATTGGAGGATTAAGTACAAGATGAAAAGGAGGAGAAAATGGCAAGAGGGGGATTAGAGACAGGACACGCACAATTTTGACATCCTCCTTTCTGAAATATTTTCAGTGGCTTTAATATCCAAGAGAGAGAAAGTGACTGAGTGTGTAGGCAAAACCACATATTACATAATCCTGATCTGAATCACAAAATGGAATTCATTATGCATGCGTTGTATTATGGCTACGGAGTAGGAGGACAGTTGGCAAGCATGATGGTCATTAGTGTCCTTGTTTACTCTAGCACAGAAACTCCACCTGGTCACACTCAAATACTCCAAATTATTGCAGGTGCTGAATTAAAACCGCTCCAAAAATCAAATGCTGACTTTTTCTTCTCATTAAATCTTCAATCATTGCTTGACTTCTGTATATACACACAGGACAACAGTTTGGCTAAACGTACATGCCAAACTTGAGCATTTTACATTACTACCATGGGTGTGCACATGTACGGCTGCTAACATTTTCATAATTTCTGAGTGTAAATAAAAGCTTAATTTACTGTTTTAAAGGAGAATAAGGAAGCTTAGATTGACTCTCTCCTTCCAGCTGCCAGCCTACCCCCCCCCCCCACACACACACACACTCACTCACACACACACACACACTCACACACTCACTCCCTTCCCCTCCCTCCCCTCTTACTGTGCGCTCTCAGGTTTCTGTTAACTTGGCTTTCAGAGTGGCTCTATTAAATAAAGGCCCATGTGAGGGTGTTTGTCATATCGCTGTGGTGGGCTGGTCAAGGCTGGTCAGCACTGTCACCAGCTCATCACAGCCCCGCATGCTCTGTCGGAGGAAAGAGGCTTTTTTTGCGTTTTTGTTTTACCCTTTCACACGACTTATGATCTAGCGGCTAAGTTCCTCCCAGGATTTGTATGTCGCATGTTGGCCACTAACATGACGTGGCTAGACCTGCTGGACTAACAGACAGAGTCTCTTCTTCCCCATGGTACAGAACTGTGGTGTTGACTCGTGCACTGTTGTCGTGTCTTTACAACTTGCTAATGTTGGGGTACCTGAAACAGATAGCCAGACGTAGACCTTCTTTGGCCTTACTGGAGGAGAGTGTGGAGTGTTTTGCCTCTTTCTCCCCATTACTATATGCAGTGTATATATTATATAACCCTTCAGTAAAAACTGTCCTCTTTCTTGGCTGATTGTGAAAGCAGGGTTGTTTGTGCAATGAAGATGTTTGCCTGTGCCTGCCTGCTACTGACACCTGCTCTCAGCTGAGCAGATATAGAGCACCAAGGCATCGCCTTGAGTTCGTGTGTGTGTGCGTGTGCGTGCACGCACATGTTCATTAGAAGAGAGGAGTGTGTGATTTGTTGTGCTGAACTCGTGGGTTTGGTATAGTGCTTTAGAGGCAGACAGACTGTAAATGTTGGCAGAGGGTGGAAATTCACGGAGGAAATGCACGAGGAGTCGTGGACCGGACAGACCAGTTCTGAAGAATGTGGCGCTTCAAATGCGCTTTTGTTTATGATGTCGGTAAATGTCAGACTATCAGAAGAAAGTGGAAATCAGATTTATTTCCACACTTTGAAATTTGGACACTTGTTTTGAACATTCATAATTGTGCTTTAAACACACATTCTCAAAATGCATTTTTCTAGTTCTGATTTTATTCCAGCCTTACTTTTTCCAGGCAGAAAGTCCAGAAGGAACAACATGTATATGTTGACTCTAACATCAACCCCCCCAGCAATCCTCAGCTGCATCATAGTCAACACTAACACTTCCCAGAAACCCCCACAAAGCGGTCCAGTCCAGCTTGTGTAATGTCCATTACCTACCAGACCAGCTCTGGTCAGATAAGAGTGATTGACATTTCACATAGATGACTGATCAGCTGTGTGCCTAGGGTCATACACTATTTCTAGTCAGTTGTTGCCTACCCTGTAACCTCTTCCCTCCCCCCACCCTGTCTGTCTGTCTGACTGTCTGTCTGTCTGTCTGTCTCGCTCTCTCGCTCTCTCGCTCAACGAGAGCATTAAGAGCACCCTAGCTGAAATGGAGAAGAGATTGATGGACCTTTTAGTGTGAGCTCATCCCACATATTACAGGCGGGGGATAATGGCATTCCCGTTGCAGATGGGGACCGATGGGATCTAAAGGCAGTGCTGACATGGGTAGTACAGGCAAACAGAAGGAGCGCTTGCTAAAAAAAAAAAAGCTGTAACAAACTTGTGTTCATCACACTTCTTCAAAATCAGATAGATATCTCTATCTAGAAAACAAGCCTGATGGCTTCCTTCAAGAAGATAAAGTGTTCAATGTAAGTGAGTCATAAACAGTGAGGGCAAACGTTTCATCTACATAACTGTCCTCTTTAAATGAATGTAACAGATTAATTCATCAGATGAAGGCTGATAGATTAAAGATCTGCGTAACAAAACCATCAGTTCGATATTGATTATGCCTTAAAACATTTTCAGCGTGGCACAGGGCCTGAATAACCTTATGTTGTATAAAAAATCCCATGCAACTACAGAGTGGAATGTCGTACTGTGCAACTGTGTACAACAGGTTGCCTTAAAGGTGAACAGAAAGGGAGCCGGTGCGCTGAGCTGAAGGTGTGTCATGTGTACACAGCCATTTCCGAGGGGGCTGCCCTCGTGTGTGTGTGTGTGTGTGTGTGTGTGTGTGGACCTATGGAGAGGTGTCCCACTCTCGCAGGGTGCATTGTGCTGCACTTTCTGCCCATCCTCCAGCAGGCCGGCACAGTGCTCTGGTTGACAGGTGTGTTATTGGCTAATTAGTGAATGAGATTATAGAGTAATGCCCACTGTTGTTTACATCAGTATGACAGTGGGAGGTGGTCAGATATGAGGGAGACAGATGCTACAGTGCACCATGATCTGAGCTTCCAGCAGATGCTCAGGACTCTAGAGAATTGTGTGTGTGTGTGTGTGTGTGTGTGTGTGTGTGTGTGTGTGTGTTTTCAGTATGTAATGAGTACCATTAGAGGGTGGATGACATGTTTGTGGGCCACTCCCCCTCAGCAGGCTGTTTGGGTAGTTCCAGTAGTTTGGGTAGGTTGCTCAGTCCTGCAGAATTGTGAACATGCTGAAGAGGAGGATGTGCATATAGGAAAGAGAAAAGATAACTGCTGAGAAATATGTGTAGTGGAGAGAAGTTTGACCGAGAGACAGGAGAGATAGTCGGGAATGAGGTGGGGAGGGAGGATGGGTGGAACACCACTACATCTGCTGTGCAGGTGTATGCTCCTGGCAAGAGGAGACTCCAGAGGAGACTCTCCAGAGGAGACTCTCTCTCTGTCTGTCTGTCTGTCTGTCTGTCTGTCTGTCTGTCTGTCTGTCTGTGCGTGTGTGTGTGTTCTTGCCATATTGAATAACGATGGGTAACACCTGCCGTGCGAGAGTTTGGGTCGCTGCGTGTTGCTGCGTGCCTTACCCAACAGCCTACAGGTTCTGCTCCGATGCCTTCGGGTTTGGAATGCAGTCGTTACTCACAGCGCCCCCTGTCTTCCACGCGAGCACTGCCACGCCAGCATGTCCGCACTGCAGCTTGGTAAAGGACACAGGGTTGCTGAGGGTCACCGTGGTCTATAACTCTTCTCCTGTTTGTCATTGGAAGCGGCATGCTTGTAAGCTATAGGTTGGTAAGTTGCCAAGACAATGAGCTGGCGAATCAGAGAGCAGGGAGCGGTGTGAACTGGACTGGCCTGCTTGCTCCACAGGTGTGGTATCTGAGGCCCAATCTCCATGACGACCATGCAAATGGAAACCACTGTTTAGGGAACGGTGAAGGGAGAGGTGCAAGAAGAACACACACACACACACACACACACACACACACACACACACACACACACACACACACACACACACACAGACAGACAGACACACAGACAGACAGACAGACAGACAGACAGACAGACAGAGAGAGAGAGAGAGAGAGAGAGAGAGAGAGAGAGAGAGAGAGAGAGAGAGAGAGAGAGAGAGAGAGAGAGAGAGAGAGAGAGAGAGAGAGGTGATGGGGAAGATGGAATGAGGGAGAGACGCATGAGGAGAATCTGAGACTGGGCCACAGTTGCCATTTTTAACCCTATCCTGGCAAAACTGGTTCAGGCTAATTTTAGAAAGTGCTCCTGTGTGGCGGCGACAGAGAGCACCACTCCCTGTTGTGACGCGTGTGCTTTGTCAGTCTGCATTTATTTTGGGGGCCCGTTTCTGAACCGAGCCTGTGAGCCTTCCGGGGGATGAGGAAGCAGGCGTGACCGGGCCCAGCGGGGGCTTGGAGCCAACCCTGAGTTTCCTGACCGTCCCCCGACACTAAATCGACCGTGTCTCGACTGCGTGGGGCACGAGTCAGCAGGCTAGTGCTGTTCCCCGTGGACAGGACATGGAGTTCCCCACACACAGGGCATGGGAGGAATGCCCTCTCTGACTGGTAACTGCCCATGTGTGGATTAGGAAGAGAATGCACACCTCATATGTTCAGCTCCGGAGTTTTTCTGGATCGGTCATGACCTCTTCGGACATAGAAACAAGTATGCACAGCCATATTTAGATCTGATCAAAGACCAGCTCCTGCACTAAAGCTATGAAGCTGTGAAATCCAGACTGCTGAAGGAATGAATGTTGATCTGTTTGTGTGGTGGCAGGTGGCAGTCTCGGCCCAGGACGGTGAAGTAGGGAACCTCCATTTAAGCAGTTTAATCTCGATGGAGGAAACCAACCTGCTTCTCTGACTGCATGGTTTTGAGTGGCCTGATACCCACAATATCCAGCCAATGGCTGCTCTGTAGTCAGGAACAGACTGAAGAGCATGAGAAAGGGCGGAGCCAACCAGAGCTTGGCAAGAAGAGGGCTGAAGACCCTGAACTGAGGTGTATCTGTTTCTGCCACACTGATTGGTGAAGTACAGGCCAGTCTGAGGTAGTCCGACACACATCAGGATGTAATATTTATGTAATGTATGGGATGTCAGTAGCGTCAAACATATCTAGGCACCAAACACGCTAAAGCATTAAAATGTTTTGTCCCTCACTTCAAGGTGTGCATGTGTTTGTGTGAAGGAGTGAACAGGTGTGTGTATATATGTGTGTGTGTGTGTGCGCGAGCGTGAGTGAGTTTGGGGGTTTTCGTTGCCATGGAGATCATATGGCCAAGTGTTGGGTACCAGATGGTAGTTGCACAGGGGTGAGGTGAACTTCTCAGGGCGAGGCACAGAGCAGCGGCACACGTGTGATGGCACAGAGCAGCGGCACGCGTGTGATGGCACAGAGCAGCGGCACGCGTGTGATGGCACAGAGCAGCGGCACACGTGTGATGGACAGGGCGAGGCACAGAGCAGCGGCACACGCGTGTGATGGACAGGGCGAGGCACAGAGCAGCGGCACACGCGTGTGATGGACAGGGCGAGTGTGCCGAACTTTGGCAGTCACGCCCAAACAGGGACTGTAATCCACAGCACAGCACGGCTTCTACACGGAAGAACAAAAGAAAGCAGAAGTCACAGATTAACATAATTACTTTATTGTATAACTGAAAACCAGGTGACATTTGGAGCAGGAAGTTGCAGCTGTTCAGAATGAGGATTTTCAGTTTCAGCCATTAACAGCGAAGACTATACACGTAAAACTGTTAAAGAAATAATTAAAAGTGCAATCTGTCATCCTTTGGCAGATCTTTGGACTTGGACTAATGTAACCGATAGTGATAAGATCTCACATGAAGTGCGACTGAAATGTAAAACACACATTAGCAGTTGCTTGAGTTACGCCAGCACAACACGGGTCACTGGTGTAATTGGACCCAGGACCATAGGCTGACACTGGGTAAGACGGACGGACGGACAGACAGACAGACAGACAGACACGCACGCATGCCAGCACAGCACATGTCCTTAGATAACAAATGTAATAGTCTGACACTTGGAGACAGACAGAGCAGAGTAAGACAGGGCAGAGCAGAGACAGAGAGACGGACACAGAGAGACAGAGCACACACACACACACACACACACACACACACACACACACACACACACACACAAGCAGACAGAGTTTCCCATCAGCAGCTTCACGTGCAGTAGCCATCAGTGTTGGAGGCACCCCCCCCAGCATGCATTAAGGGACCTGCATACTTGCTATGTGCTGGTCTTTAGGATGGACAGCCAGTGCACCGCATAGACTTCTGTTCTAAATGAAACAGATGGCCATCAGTTGTAAAATGTTTGCAATTTACCAAATATAACAACTATATACTTTCATACTGTACAAATGATGGCCTGTTCGGGCTGATCCAGTCCCATAAATGTGTGTCATTAGTAGTGTTGTTTGATTGTAAGTGGAGGCCACTGCAAGGAATGAGCCCAGTAAGGAGACACAGAGCAGTGTTCAATCAGGAGGGAGCCAGAGGGCAGCCTGTCTGAGTCTTCATAGCTTCTCCTTTAATTATGAACCTGTTTAATAAGAGAAGATACTGGTTCTCTTAAAGCATGGGGTTGATCTCACCGTAGTGACAGGGGGCTGTTCTTGACAAATGCCACCATGTCTTCTCCTCTCTTCTCTTAGTGCTTAATATGCCTGACATGTGACTCTGCAGTAACCTTCTGATGGCATATATGGCCTTGGAGTAAATAAGACTTCACAACATGACATGAAGTGTTGGGTTTCTGCTAAAAACCCACCTTATACTAGCATAACACACTGCAGGGAGGATCCACAAATACAATATGGTGCATATCTACAGTTATATGCCTGGCTCAGTCTCTGAGCAGTGGGTTCATGGCAGATGTTGGACATAGAATTTCTCTGTTGGCTGCATTTTTTTTGGAGTTTTTCCAGAAACGTCCAAGTTGGCACACTCGAGTGAACCATGACGTAGTGCACTGTTGTGAGCCGGTACGTTTTGTGTACATAAAGAAATTGGGAGTTTTGCATATTAAGCTGTCTGTTGGCTGTCACATGGGAGTTTAATATTGGTGATGAGAGAGAGAGAGACTGACTCTTCATAGCCTCCACTAAATTATGAAGAATCAACAAGTATCATGCCATAGGTGAGCAATAATGTGTCTATCATCTTATGTCACCACGCCACAGGCCTTCTACCTAACGTTATTTCCCAGAATGCTCTAGGAGGCCCTCTGAGCACACAGTTCTGTGGGCAGAGTGCTGAGTAGCTTCACACGGCAGGCGAGTTGTGGTTTACATTTATGTGACTCCGTCATTCACCCATCGTCATTGTCTGTTTCCGTGACTGACTTGTTTCGCTGATGGTTGTGCCCCAAGCTGGATCATCTGGTTTTGCGTAACACTGTGCATGCCTTCAGCCAGAGTACTGCGTGTTCTTATTGGAGTGCTTCTGATCCTAGCAGGTGCTCCTCATAAAGGCCACCTAGAACTGAGCGAGTCTTTTTGTAGTGCGCAGTGCTTTAGAACTTTACAGAATTTGGAGTTTTCTGTAATTGTGAAGACATCCTTTGTTCTTGTCTTCATCATCTGGGTTAGTGTCTTCCATCTTCATGAATAACTTATCTGGCTCTGTTCTGTGGCAGCACAAGGCCTCTGCTACTCCAGACACAAGTAATTTGATAAGAGGCTCAGTAATGTTGTTATGACGCTCAGCCTGGGAAGGTGTCTGGGTGTGTGTGCGTCTGTGTGTGGGTTGGAGCTTGTACCATAACCTCTTCTGACTTGCTGTCTCCTGGATGGCGATAATGTGAGGTTGCCAGAGCAACGGAGTGCATATGAGTGGGTTTGGTGATTAGTCATATACTGTGATTTATATGACATCCAGCTGTGATTGATGAAGGCGAGGGACCGGTGTGGAGGAGATGGGAGAGTATCTGTGGATGCTGATTGTGTGTGTGTGTGTGTGTGTGTGTGTGTGTGTGTGTGAGAGAGAGAGAGAGAGAGAGATGGTCTGTTTATCATTTTTAAGTGTTCTCTTTGCATTAGCCTTTAATCTCCTGAGCTATACATCACATTGCTACACTAATTAACACAGTGTTTATTACGGTGTGAAAGCACACACACATTCTCAATCAATTTTCATTTTTCATTTTATTCTCTGGCTTTTCCCTTCAGCAACAAAAAAACAAAATGCAGTTAGAAGAGTGTTCTGTCATTATTACGTCCTCGTGTGCAGTTCTCCTCCTCTGAGACCTCGTGCACTCCCTGGGCTTGTGAAGACCAGCACCATCATCTCTGTGTCTGAGCCTCTGGTCAGGCCAGCCGCCCCTCCACTCTGCCCACACCTCGCTGGGTTCACAGCAGGTTTGATGCCCCCCGCCCTTCAGGCTTGATGCCCCCCGCCTCTCAGCCTCGAGCCACTTTAATAACACTGTCTGCACTGCTCTCTGCGGGGGGGGGGGGGGGGGGGGGGGGGTGCTTTTGGCGTTGTGGAGGGAGACATATGATGAAAGCAAAGCAAAGTTGCATGAAATTCTCAGTGACGTACAGGCAGACGGAGCTCTTTCTGTGTGTGTGTGTGTGTGTGTGTGTGGTGAATGAAATAAATGATCTACAAATGAGACACACACATCTATAAATTTGTGAGAGTAAATATGCACTCTTGCACACACACACACACACACACACACACAGTTTTCCCTGCTGACCTTGCTAGAATCAATGCATCAGTCTGGACATCTGTCGATGAATATATGGTACTTCTCATTAGTGCGTGTCTCAAGGGTCAGGGGTCAGGGTCCAGCTGATTCAGGCTGTCCTTCATGGCCCACACCCATGCTTTCCACCATCTTCCTGGAGCACTGTGATAATGAATTAGACGTGAGGCGCCCAGAGTAATAATCCAGTGCAGGCCCATCCACCATAAGCCAGCAGGGGCTTATCGTTAAACAACCTAATTCATGTAACCGCCCCCAGCCCCAACGTTTTAGTCCAATTCAGCCATTGTGTGACATGTGGAACATGATTGCACAGATGGCAGGATGACATGTTGTGTAGACACAACATTTGGACATAAACTGTTGGATGAATGTTCATTTAAAATGGTGAGCCATGTCTGAAATGTTAATGGCGTATTTGAATAACAAAGACTTTGTGCAGATCAGGTGATCTACTCGTCATGCACGCACCTCAAGCACTTCTTGAAGCTCGAAGTGACTCGAGCTTTGCTGAATATGATTTTCGTTTTGGTATCTCTAAGACATCCAGTTTCTGTTGCTGGAGAAGAAAATTATACTAGGTAGTATTACTGGACCTCACTTTTGTAAGTCGCTCTGGACAAGAGCGTCTGCTAAATGCCATAAATGTAAATGTAATAGAAATCCATGCAGGAACACACACTCACACACTAACCATTTAGCCAACTCTCTGTACTATGTTTTGGATCTGATTTCCAGATAAAGTGACAGAGGGCTTGATTAATCTAAACCTGTAATGTAATTCTGTCTACTGACCTCTGTTCTTTTACAAGTTGCCAAGACCGATTTACCGCAGTCACTTTTTATGTTGATCCATGCATGTCTGCCTCAGCAGTGCCATTAGGGTAACTGGGTCTTTTCTAAGCATTTGCAGCTTGGTTTCCTTGTGAACATGTCTCTACATGTCAACAGTTCACATTTTTACTTTTCAAAGAAAATTTTGAAAAATGACCCTGAAGAGTGATGAGGAATGGAACAAGTATTGTGAGGACCCGCCTGGCCAAACAGATCTCACAGTCTCACTCAAAGGCACACATGGCCTGATGGAAATAGACCAGTTAGTGTTCAGGTTGAGATAAAGCATTTAGTATTTTAGTGTGCACTTTGCTACATGTATGACCCCTATTGAAACTTAGATGAAAGAGATATGTTATTCTCTTTTTACCTGCGTAACCAATTTTTTTCTCTCTCTCCTCCCCCTTCTCTCTCTCTCTCTCTCTCTCTCTCTCTCACTCACACACACAGATGTGGATGAGCCTGTGGTCTTTGGCACAAACTCTCTGCAGAGGAGAAAGAAGGGTCTGGGAGGCCTGCGTTCTACCCAGCAGAAGAACAAGCCAGCATTGCTGATTGGTCTACCACAGGACTTCCGCCAGATCTCCTCCATCATCGATGTGGACATCCTGCCTGAGACACATCGCCGAGTGCGCCTGCACAAACACGGTACCCACAAGCCCCTGGGTTTCTACATCCGGGATGGTGTCAGTGTCCGCGTGACATCCCAGGGTGTGGAGAAAGTGCCGGGCGTCTTCATCTCGCGCCTGGTGAGGGGGGGTCTGGCAGAGAGCACCGGCCTGCTCGGTGTAAATGACGAGATCCTGGAGGTTAACGGCATCGATGTGGCCGGGAAGTCACTGGACCAGGTGACAGACATGATGGTGGCCAACAGCCACAATCTCATAGTGACGGTCAAGCCAGCCAATCAGCGCAATAACGTGGTGCACCGTGGCAGCAAAGCCTCAGCCAGCAACAGCTCAGCCGGCTCTGGAGGCTCCGCCCTCTCTCAGGACTCGATCCTTAGCCCCGCCTCCCAGCCCGTTAGCCAGTACAGTAACAGCAACAGTGTGGCGGAGGGCGACAGTGAAGACGAAGACACCGACCTCATCATTGAGAGCGACAACCTGCCCACCTACACAACCCACCACCTAGCTAATGGGAACGGCGGTCATCACGCCAGTGCTCTCTCGTCAGGCGCCTTTGGGCACAGGCCCCTCCCCCAGAGTGTCTCGTTGCCCAGCAGCAGCTCTCTGTCAGACAGCAAGGCGTCGCTCAGCTCCCTGACCACGCCCACGCACAATGGAAGCCCCACCAAGATGAGCAGCAGTCAAGAGAGCATGAAGGAGGACGGTAACTTCATCACGTTGTGAAGCCCCGCCCCCCTCCCCGGTCCCTCCCCGCCTGGCTTGGCATGATCTAAACACATAAGGCACCTGCTCCTTAGGGACTCCTCATGCACAGCTAGAGCAAAGTGAAGAGAACCTGACACTGTTCAATGGTACCAGCCCTCCAGTCTAAGAACATCAGGAAGATGGTGATCTTGCTAGACCACTTTCCATGCAGCTAGAGGGGGGAGCTAAAGGGTAGCGCTGGTCTTGGGAACTGCAGTAAGAGCCCGTGGGCTTTTGACACGTGGGCTCGTCGCACGCGGGTTCGTCACCTCATGGAAGTGCCTTACGGCTCTCTCCTTCCCTCATGCCTTATGTTCTCGTTTCTTTCATTCTCATTTGATCTCGTGCCTGGACAAAACTCTAGGTTTTCCATCTCATAGATTGAGAAACTCTTAACACTACAACAAACGGATGAACTAACATGCATCCACTTCACTGGGTATGTTGGACACTGAGGAGATGCCGCATCCAATCACTGGTTGTATCTGTAGATGTTGTTGGGTCCGTCTTCACTCCGCACCTTCTGCAGGAACATGTTGCTCATCCTGGAATGGAGACTCCTCTTCCGTTTATGTGATGATTCCTGCATGTCAAAATGCCATAGTAGAATTGGTGATCATGTTAAAGATTAGTAATATGCAAGTCTAGTCAAACTGTTTTGATCAATGATGACTGTGTCATGCAGCTGTGGGTTTTCTACAAAGGGCTCTGAGAGTTTGTTAGGACACAACATGTCATGTTCACACATATCATCGACTGTACCTTCTAACTGTAGTTTTGGTAGTTCGAAAATCTTCCTAATAGTCTATCCTGCAATTCAACATCTGTCTTCTCTAAAAGATCAGGGTCACGTGTAGTTTGTTATCCTGTCTTTTCAATCACAGCTCAGCCTTACAGAGCCGCTTCGTGCTGTGGATTCCGTGAGCCCGCAGCATGTCTGCATGATGGTGCACTTGCACCATCCCAGCTGTGGCCAGAGGAATGGTGTGAAGATCTGTCTCTCGCACTGATGACACTTAAGCAGCTGACTCCTATCACTTCCTGATATCGAATTCTGCTCTTTCAAGTAGCAGGTTCCCACGGCGCTCAACGACACTGTCGCCACGTTCGAGTCTGTGTGTGTGTGTGTGTGTGTGTGTGTGTGTGTGTGTGTGTGTGTGTGTGTGTGTGTGTGTGTGTGTGTGTGTGTGTGTGCGTGCACGGTTCGGCTCATCTCTTTCACCCCGCCTACCGCTCATAATCTTTCACTTGCCTCCAGCTTTTTCAGAGTGCAATGAACCCTGGGATAGCTGCACGGCTGGAGAAGCAGGCGTTTCAAACCTCTCTCTGTTTGAAGCCGGCTGTCCACGTTTGCCCCACCTGGGGTTGTTATTCACTCTACCCAAAAATGCATTAATAACAGTTTTGTGACAAGCACCAAGACATTGCTCTGAGCGAGAGAGGTGATGCTTTGAGAGGTCGTGACCTCTCATGGACTCAGCTGTCTGCCTGCTCTCACATGTGCACTGTGTTTCTGAAATGGGAAAACATGGGGGAAAGGTGGTCCTTGTTTGGGAAGGCCAGAATTCTGCACAACTGGGACCTTGTTCAGTTCACCTTGTTCATACAGTCCACTTCTGGAAACTTCTGCCAAAAGCGCGTTTGTGTTTGTGGTGACCCTCAGACAGAGGCTACATGGAAAAAAAAAAAAAAAAACTTCTGTCATTTTAAATGATTATTAGGATAAGTGAATGCAGATGAGATGTAGGAAATAATGGATTAGTGAGAGAAAACACACATACTAACCATTACACATTACAGGAAATGATAGATAATGGATAAATAAAATATACCATTACTAAGATGTTTGAATTTTCATTAACCTACTAACTGTTGACAGATGTGTGAAAGTTTCAGATAGTCTTGGAAAGTGACTGCGTTGTAGCCATTAGAAACATGTAGTAAGCCAAGGCTGTGTTAAGCCCTTGAAGGTGCAGTTGCATCTCTGGAACTTTATCTCTTTCCTCTTTATCAACAGAACATGTTTGTCACTTTTTACCTAGTTTAAGTTATTCCTACAGTGGAGAAGGCTGCAGGCCCTTTGTGACGTGCCTGGCATGATGTCTGAGGTTCAATCAGTGACTGATTGGTTAGAGAAGAGAGAGAACAACCATAGATAGAAACGATTAACACCTCCGTAGAGGGAGGTGCAGGGAGTCTACTGTAAGGGGGATCTGGAGAGGCTGAGATTTGTGATCATAGTCTGGTTATAATATTTATAATATAAAGAGGTTTTATTGATATCCTTGGAAGGAATTTGCTGCAATGCACTGTTATCAGTTTCCAGTGGACAGAGATTTATATTTTCTCTCTTTCATTCAGTATCTACATCTACAGATATTAATAACCCACACATTGGGAAGATAACGATCACCACCACACAAATGACCATATGTACTGAGCATATTTTTTAAAAATATGTATGTATATGTATATATATATACAAATGAGATAATGGACAATTTTGTAAACTGGGAGCCCTTTTATTAAAAGAGCATTTTATATATGTGTAAAATATGGAAAGTATTTTTCTTATTCTTGTACTTTTGTATGTATATGTTCTTTTGCGTAAGAGAAACCAAACTGAAATCTGAAGAAACCTGTGGTTTTATTCTAATCAGATGGGAACGTGTATAATACTGTGAAGGCTATATGCTGATTCTGAAATGTTCTATGGAGATAATAAAATATTTAAAATTATTATGCAGTGTTTTATCTGTGGTTTTATCTCTGGTTACTGGTGAAAGTAGTGCATATAATAGACTTCCTGTTATCTAATAGACAAATCCCTGGGTTTAGTATAGGATGAGACCGCTCTCCTCTATAAAGCTGCTAGTTACTGTAACAAATGCCAAAGTGAACCCCCACCCTACACTAGGAAAATTTAATTCAAACCTTGCAGGATATGACTATGTCCAACTCCTAGACATGTAATTTCCTGATTTCTGTCTACTATTATCTACTGTTTTCACATGAGTGTAGAACGACGGGACCATTAAATAGGCCTTTAGGAAACAATGTTAATTTATCACGTTACCCAAAAACGAGCGCGATTTATTTACTTTCCTTTTAAATCACAATACCACATACAGTATTTACACGGTCTATGATCAATGCTACGACTTTGGCGCCCTCTGGTGTTCCTCTCAGCCCTTTTACCATGCATTGTTTCCTTGGCTACCGAGGGAGGAAGAAAAATACCTTGACCCGGTGAATGAGGTGGTGAACGAGCTCCTGTTACAGCTTTACATCGCCCCGGAACATTCAACCGCAGAATATCATGGCACCAGACAGTAGGCCGAATAAAAACATCGGCACCTAGTAGTTTTTGTAAAGATTGGCCATTATTGTAGATACGCCAGAAATAAAAACATTTCAGGTAAGGTGAAAGTTAACACGCATCTCATGGATCAGTTACTATGAACAGCGGTCCATACTGAAACACTGAGGGAGTGTTGACGCTCTTCGGCGGTTCCTCTGTTCCCGCGGCAGTCTAACTTTGCAGATCATGTTAATGCATAAAATAAAGTTTAGTTTAAAACTCCTTTTGTTAATATATGAACCCAAATAACGTGACACGGGCATTAGTTAACATCTGCAGGCAGGAGCTCCAGCATCCAGACTTTCCCATCAAAGGTGTGGTAATTACAAAAGCCAGACACAAGAGACCTAAATGCATAGGTTCCCTTGACCTCGACACACAGCCCGGAGTAGGGCTAAAGTTAAACGAAGAGAGCTACAGAACATCTCTGCCACCTCGTCCTCGAATCTACTGCGTACTTAAACGTTCTCAAAATGAGCCATTTCCCTGCATATCACTCATTTACATTTAGGGCATTTAACAGACCAGAGCGACTTACCAAGTGCTTTGCATCTGTTCACAGAATACAGTATCATAGATAGGTCAGAATTCACGATACCCTTTAGCCACTACTATTCATTTTATCCAGTACTGCACATTCAGAATAACGTGGTATAACCACAACCAACTGCATATTCATATGGGTAACAATTATACTTGATGCAATCTACAGTGGCTTTTGTTCTCAGTTCCTCCAAAGAAGAGAAACGCTAGAAACCTCAATCAGTACATAAACTACACTCCCAGGTTCTCACAACCAGCTTCTTCAGGATGTTCTTCCCAGCACATCTTGTGAGTCCAACCTTTTTCCAGCTCAGCTCGATGCAGAGAAGGAAGGCCAGTCAACCAGCACTCAGTGTGAACCACTGCACCCAGTCTAGACCCTTACCAATGGACAACTCTCTTCTCAGAGTCCCACTACTATAAACAAATAAACCTTACCGACCAGAGAGAAAACATACATGACAACAGAGAGGAAATTCACACCTTAATACATTACAAAAAGAATAAATATAGTTGTCTAAAAAAAATCCTCTTTACCCCTTTGTTGCATGCAAAGAAACAATACAAAATAACAAGAGGCAGACACCCTATGCTCATGGATGTGTATTTTAATAAAAATAATTCTGTCAAAATTAAATGAGTACAATATTTCTTTAACATGTTTCCAGTACATATGTATGTTTTTTTTGTCAATTATTGTTTTCCTTTTTTTCTTTCTTTTTTAAAGGTTCATGCTAAGGGTAAATCATTTCACAATGATAGCTAAAATCAAAACTCAAATAAAATTTAAATCATAACAGAAGTCAAATGTGCACAGCTTGCTTTATTGAGCCTAGCTCCATTTCTTGTGTTCCTCCGTCATCCGAACCACAAATGGGCCCACATGGACAAGAAAAGAGAAACACATTTGTCCTGGGAGGATTTTCATCCAATCTCTTCCTCTCATTGTATTCTGTCAGTTCCTGTTTAGGACTTAAGTTTTACTATGGATCATTTTAACATGGCAATATACAGCTTGGGCGGTTAGCCTACAATGAGTTCCCAAAGACATTTTTTGCCATTAAAACCAATCGCAAAACAAAAGCTCCACTAGATACAAATCAGTTGAAGTATGAGATTTACGTAATAGCTGGCGTTGTGTGTGAATATCAAACAGTTATGGCTCTGTTCAGAGTTACATGTCTCCATGCAGCAGGGGAACACCAGTCTCTTCACCTCATCTATCAGAATAAGGAAGTAATTAAACACAGCATGTCAAGTGAACGTGAATTACAGGGCATCAGAGAATGTATAAAAAGGTGACCCAAAGAAGTAGTCATATCCATGTTGAGATGTCATTAGGGGATAGACTTCTTTTTTCAAAACTAACCTGTTTTTTTGGCTTTAAGCTGCTGTTGATTACAAAGGTGAAATATGGGTCATTTTTTTTAGACTCCTAGGAGTATATGTGCAAAGTCTGGACCACTTGCTCTAAACACCCTGGACACACTGGTCTGTTTGGCGAACTGATCAACCAAAACGTGACTTCTGTACAGATTCAACAGTCACTACTTGCCGCTGCTTTCCGTGACAAACGAGACAGACAAGGTTGCTCACAATGCAGCTGAAAAGACAATGCAACATATTCAACATAGATGCAAGAAGAGGGAGGTAACAATCTCATGATTGCCAGCAGTGAAGTGAATGGCTGAACTACATTCAATGACACAGTGGAGCGCCACCCACTGGCTGACTGGGTGAAATGTGGTCTCGGAGGAAAATTCCAGCGCCTTTCTCAAAAATGGTTTTCTGCACATTTCACTGGCCCTTCACGTGATGAGAACTTCTGAAGATTGTGTTCATGAGGATAAAGACCCTTGGGAGGTCCCCAATAACCTCCAGCATCCTAAAGCTATCACAGGGCACAGAACTGCATCCAGAGATCAAAGGCCTTGTACAACTGTAAGTAAAGTATTTGTACTGTAACACAGTGGAAGCAATCAGTATAAAATATATTTACTTAATAACCTATTAATAACCCATAAGCTTGAGAGCTAGCTAGTGATCTAGCTGTACTATCTTCAGTAACTGTTAGAATGTCTGACAAAGAGGTCACCCCCAAAACTCTGACTTGATGGCATGCAGCACATATTGTCTGACATAGTTTACATGCATAACTAATGCACATCTGTGAATAAATCATTTAAAGATTAAGACTACATACAACATTCCAACATTCCGCTCCTGTGCTTGTGTGTGGTGCATTCTGACCTTTATCAAGTCTCACAAAGAAACGGCACAACTGCTGGAGAACCTACCCTGAATCTACCCTGCAGCATTAACAGGACCCAATGAAAATGCTTCTGCCACGCTCTAGAGACCCAACAGGACCCATGTCTGTATTTACAACAAAACGCGTATTGAAAAACTGTTTGACTGAAATGTGCAGAATGTTTTTGAGTAAAACGTTGGAACTTTAAGATGCAGATATGAGAGATCTCCCCAAAAAACAAAAACAAAAAAACAAAACAAAACAAGAAAGCATCAAAGAGGAACTTCCAAAAGGAAAAGGATGGGAAAGAAGACCTGGGCTGCAGCAGCATGTCTTACAGTGAGTGAGTCAGTGTTGTGTGGAGGCAGAGTGATCATGTCACAGCTTATGATTGCAAAAAGTAACGGAAAAGCCATCAGAAAGGGCGGAGGTATGGAGGTAGAGAGGGAGAGAGAGGGAGGAAGGGTGAAGATAAAGGAGAGGAAGAAAAGGAGCATGTGAAGGGAAAGACAGAACAAAACAGAGGTATGGACATCATCTACTGAGCAGGCATCTCCAACAGTGTCGTAATCAATCTGGGTATTCTTTAATGGGGGAAAAACCCTAGCATAAATGCTATCATGGCAGATAGAAAAATGTGCAAAAAGTCTCCAAGCCTGAATGGTGCAGACAAAATGAATGAAATTATAATCCTCGTTTAATTTGACAAAAAAATAAAAAATAATAATGCTTTATTCATTATAACCACACACTCCTACAGGTTAAATTTTGATATACCATAACAAAAAACAACCCTAAATAAAAAAATTTAAATAAAAGCCGTTGGGAGGTTCCATAATGTCTGCACGGTACCCTATACAGATTAAAATAGAAGCCTTTTGGGGAGAGAGACCCGAGTTACTCAGTTACAGCCCGACCCAGAAGTCGGGTCTGCACTGCAGCTGTATGTTCTCGTTAGAGAAGACTGGTGCCTGAGGTGAGTGAGCTACTATCGACAGCTTGGACATGAGGTGCACAGCAATGTGCCTGCTCATATACATATATATAAACTATTGATTGGAAAGGGGTCATCAGAACTCCCCCACCACTATAGGATGAAGGTCTGAGGTATGCCTAATGCCTACCAATCATAACTCAGTGGTACAGTAGCCAATAGAATTTCAGATATAAGATCGATGGCTTACTGTGTAGCCACAGTATACCTATGTAAAGTCAATACCTCATCCAGCTGTGTTCCCAAGCTAAAATGACACGTATCAGAAAAATACCTGAGTTCTGGATAAGGGAGATGTGCTACTTCTTATGGTCTCAAGAAGAGTTTTGTACTGTGTGTAATTGTGATATGGTGTGTGTTTAGAATACTATGCACTGAATCCACCCATAAAATCAAAGAGGGAAAAAACTGGTTCAGTTCAAGATGAGCACAACAAACTGACAAAAACAGAAACTAAAATAAAAAGGACTAGATAAACGGAATAATAATAATTATCTTTAAATAGTGTCACACAATCTGTATTTGATAATACTAAATTAAAAAGAAGCCTCTCTCCTCCTGTTTCTAGTCTTTCCTCATCTGGACTGCCCGTGGCAAGCAGCAAGCAGCACACTAATTCAACAGAGCGTGTTCCTTATGGCAACCAACTGGAAAGCCCTCTTCTTAGCTGTCCTGAACATCGCCTGAGGAAACACACACGCACACACACAAACACACGTTTCAACAGTGTACATTATTCAGTTCAGCAGTATTTGCAAAAGTGTCCAAGTGGCAATTATTATAAACACTACCAGTCCCTAACCACACACACACACACACACACACACACACACACACACACACACTTCTTCTTTGAACTCTATTGTTTTATGCACCAGGACATTAATAATCTGGTCATTAGCAGGGTGTTAAAATGAGATGAATACAACCACAGATAACACCACAAGAGGTTCCACCGTGTCATTGTTTCTCAAAACTAAAGTGAAATGGAGAAGCCCACTCCTTAAATCAATAGCTTGTAGAACCACCTTTAGCAGCAATAACAGTGTTCATTTTCTGTATGACTCTCAGTCTGTCTCATTATTCTGGAGGAATATGGGCCCACTCTCTACAACGTTGCGTCGGTTCACGAAGGTTTGTGGGCATTCGTTTACACACGGCTCTCTTAAGGTCCTGCCACAGCAGCTCATTTGGGTTGAGGTCTGGACTTCAAATGGGCCTTTGCAACACCATCATTATTTTCTGTTCGATTGTGCTGTAGATGTGCTGGTGTGCTCGCGGTCATTGTTCTACTCCATGCCCCAATTTTGGACAAACTTTGGCTTTCAGATAGATGAGCTTTTCTCGTTTGACTCTACTTTGGTAGACAGCAGAGCTCATGGTCAAAAAATCAAAAGAGGGAAATCTGGTTCATTTCAAGGTGAGCGCAACAAACTTACAAAACAGAAACTAAAAAGACTAGAGGAATAATAAATGGAATAATAATAATAATCTTTAAATAGTGTCACACAATCTGTATTTGATCATATTCAATTAAAAGCAGCACAGTACTTCAGCATGCTTCTAATTGCAACCAGATGCAAGGTGACCAGATCCTGTGGCTGCAAAACAACCTCACAACCCCCCCTCCACCTCCGTGCAGGCGCAGCTGCTATGAGGGGTTTGCACCGACCGATATGCTCCGTTTGGTTTTTGCCAAATATCGCACTGAGAATGATGGCCACACTTGTCCACTGTGGTCTCGTCTGTCCAGCTGACGTTGTTCCAGAAGTCCGGTCGTTTGTTCAGGTGCCAGTTCATGAAAATTAAGCCATGCTATCGTGTTCTTTTTTAGAAAGAAGAGGCTGTCTCCTGGCAACCCGTCAAACAAGCCATATTGTTGAGTCTTTTCCTAACTGTCCTGTCATGAACTCGCCAACCGAGGCCTGTAGAGTGTGGAGATGTGTCTGTTTGGTTTTTTGCAGTTCTGCTGAGCACTGAACAGTCTGACCTTGGGGTGGATTTGCTGGGACATCCACTCTTGAATGTTTTCCACTTGTGAATAATCTTTAGTAATTTTCAACGTAGAATGATGTACTTCAAATTGTTTGGAAATGGCCTAATAACCTTTCCAAGATTGATGGACAGAAGTAATTGCTTCTCCAAGACCACTGATGATGCCTTTCCTGCTTGGCACTGTGTTAACATGCCTGAATGCCCCAAACCAGCAGACCTCCCTAGACGTCTGCGTTTACAGAGGTGATCACACTTGCTGATGACCAATTAATCAAGTGCATTTGATTAGCTACCTGATAAGCTACTTATCCTCCCAAGACCTGCTAAGGACAGATATATATATATATTATATATATATATCTCACACACACACACACACACACACACACACACACACACACACACACACACACACACAGTCAGAGAGAGAGAGAGAGAGAGAGAGAGATATTAAAAATTGTAGTGAAGTTTCCAGAGAAACAGCACGTTTCAGACAGAGGTCATTCATAAGCCGTGTAAGTAGCTGTGGTTCTGAATGTGTAGGAGGTACCAGTTTAGATTAGACATCTTATACATTCAGGCCTCCGTTCAATCCATATTAATCACGCCATTTCAGCAGGACGCCTCCCTGATCGTGCTCTGAATCTTACTGTAGAACGGACCTCTTCCTGTTTCTATTATTATCATTTCCCTAAAATTAATAACAGAGATAATCCTGGATGTCCTATTGTATCTGCTTGTTCCTGCCCAACAGAAATAATATTTCAGTTTCTGGACATTTTTCAACCAGTTGCTCACAGACGTGTCGCAATGACCTACACAATGTACAATTCCTTTTGCTTTGACTCATCATCCTACTAATAAAACAGTGGCTAATATTATACTGAAACACTTCAGCATCCTCCTGGATGATGCAGATGTCACATTCCTTTTTAGCGATGCTCCACCAATCTACAAAATCTATAAAAACGTCAAAGATATGCTTGTTGAGAGTGAGATAACAGAACGTTTAGATCACTGTGGTCCTGTAGTCTGCAGCCACTCTCCCACATGAGCTACATGTACATTACTAAAATATCTGGGTACAAAAGGATCGGTTGTCCTCGACCATTCCTCCACATGCATTACTGCAGGAGTCGTGTAATGCATTATTTGCAAGAGATGTAATTAGATTTACAGTGGAGAAACCAAGAGAAGACTAGCTGATTGTTTTGTTGAACACTTCTGGACCATCAGAATAAAGGATCTGTTGTTTCCAGAGGCAATGCATTTTAATACTAATGGACATTACATTAGTTTGCATCTACATTACATCTGTTTGCATTGCCAGTTGTTGCTACTGCAGCAATGAAATAAGGAAAATAAATAAAAATAACTGATATACACTCTGAACTTTAGAACAGCATGAAGGTTATGATTTAAACATCTATGTTTTCCAGTATAAACTGGTTCCTCCTGCTACAAAATTCAGAAGCACTTTGCACAGCTGATGAAGGAAATCTGTCTGGAATGCCCCATTTCTCTGGAAACCTTGTGTACTTCAATACAATTCTGAACAACTCTCCGTCTCTTAGTACTGCACCCTGCAGTGACACCTGGAATCATTGAAGAAACAAATCAATTGAAAGAGAGAAAACAACAGACATATTCAAAACTGTAGTGATGTTTTGGGCAGAGATCCTTCATCCTTCAGTGTTTTGTGTGTGTGTGTGTGTGTGTGTGTGTGTGTGTGTGTGTGTGGATCCGGTCACCTGGACTGGGGCTAGTGCAAAAAGTTGTCTACTGTGGCGAAGGAGCAGGAGCCGGACCGCACCCGTGCCATGAGCTGCACACACTCTGTGGCCTGGCCCAGGGCCAGCATGAGCGGAGGCTGCTTAGGCAGGTTCTGGGACTCTGCAGGACATCCAGAAAAGAGCAATAAGTACCGGCACCACAAGGGGGCGTGTGTGTGAGTGTGTCTCGCATGGACAGAAGTCTCGCATCTTGTTACCCAAGATGGCGCTGTTGAGGGCAGAGCAGACAGCTTCTCTCTGTGTGGGGTCTAGCTGCTGGCCAACCGGGCAGTTCCATGGGTCCGAATATGCTAGGAGACTGAACGCATCCTACACACACACACACACACACACACACACACACACACACACACACACACACAATTTCAAAGCAAGTCACAAAGGGACTGCAGAGAGCACTACAGACATGCTGCTAACCCCTTCTGTAGCTCAGACAGGACTAATTGGCCCTGTCCTTAGAGACTCTGCACTTGTCACAATAAAATCAGATGCAAACCATGACTGAAACTCACAGCAACGACATACATCACAGCAAACTTATCACCAGTCTAAGCTATTACATTTACGTCAAACATAAAGCAATGCCTTGGTTAGCATTTGTGGAAATGAACAGATTCCCCCCGAGATTACATCACATCTTAAATCAATTTTAACTGTATTGTGCTTTTTTTATTATTACAAACTTTCACAATGTATGGACATCTTGAAAGATTAGTAAACATCCACATGCCAGTCACAGCATTTTAGAAAGGCCAAGCCTCGTTAATCACAGAGCTGAGGTCTGGAGTTTCTGTTCCCTGTTCTACCTGCAGCATCTTCTTGTGTGTGGCGTTCTTGCCGTATTGCCGTGAGAGCTGCTCGCTGAGGGTCTGGAGCTCACGACCGAAGTGGATCATGCGTTCTGTGGCGGCCTGGTTCCCCCCGCACAGCTGCCGGGAGACACAGTCGTCCTCTGGGGGAACAACACACAGGACAGGGGTGGTCACCCCCTTCAGAAACTTTTCATCTGGAAAATTTGTGTGGACACCTGCACACCGCACACGGGTCCATCACATGTTCTAAATGTGTGTGGACATCTGCACACCGCACACGGGTCCATCACATGTTCTAAAGCTCATGGATGGTTAATTTGAAACTAACAGCAAATCACTCTGCACTTTAACACACACAACAGCAGACACCAATTACAATTAAAGAAAACATTGTAATATTCCATATCTAACAAAGTAATTCATCCAGAATTTTAACATCAAAGTACACTCTGAAATGTTCATTAGCCTTGACAGATGAGGAAGAAGAGCTGAGAAGAGAGGAAGGGCCCAGTATGGCGGACAGAGCAGTAAAGCATTCGCTGCTCTCTAATCACTAGGCTTTGACACAAGCCCTGGGTTTGTGACTTAATCACATTTGCATGATTTATCGTTTTGATTTGGAGTTTGCAGGAAAAAGTCCTCGTCCAGAGGCCTGGCCCACTGAGCCAAGCTTAACCAGCGTTTTCCCACCGTTATATTCCCACACCGTTATATTACCGTTATATTCCCACACCGTTATATTACAGTAATATTCCCACACAGTTATATTCCCACACCGTTATATTACAGTAATATTCCCACACCGTTATATTACCGTTATATTACAGTAATATTCCCACACCGTTATATTACCGTTATATTCCCACACCGTTATATTACAGTAATATTCCCACACAGTTATATTCCCACACCGTTATATTACAGTAATATTCCCACACCGTTATATTCCCACACGGTAATATAACGGTGTGGGAATATTACTGTAATATAACGATTATATTCCCACACCGTTATATTACAGTAATATTCCCACACCGTTATATTACCATTATATTCCCACACCGTTATATTACAGTAATATTCCCACACCGTTATATTACCATTATATTCCCACACCGTTATATTACAGTAATATTCCCACACCGTTATATTACAGTAATATTCCCACACCATTCAGCCCCCGAGAAGCACAGGAGCATCCAGCCCAAATGCTGTGGCACCATACTGGCTTGGGCACAGACGAAAACACACAGCAGCACGCATGCACAGAAAGCTCCAAACCTCCAGCCACTTTAACAGACAGCTCGGTACCCTCAGAGACAAACACGAAATGGCCTGAATTACAGGAGATCTTAGTTTAGCACCACTCAGGACGGAGAGGAGAGGGGGTCTGTCCGGCTCATCCAGAGCACAGAACAAGGGAGGAATGAAGCAAATATAACAGGACCAATACAAGCTGGGATTATTCACAGGTCACTCAGTGTGGCAAATTAATCAGTGAGTAATTCTGTGTGTGTGTGTGTGTGTGTGTGTGTGTGTGTGTGTGTGTGTGTGTGTGTACCAGCTACTCCGTTGCCCACACCGTTGTCATCCCCTTGCAGGATCTCCTGGTGTTTGTAGGTCCCGTTCATGATGCGGGTGGAGGAGTTCTCCGCCACACCGTTACTGTAGTTGTCCGCCTCGATCTCCATCTCACTGTCACTGAGTGCGCACACGTGCCCATCCACACACGTGCCCATCCACACACGTGCACAGGCACAAGTAGAGAGACAATGGAGGAAAATTCATTGACACTATCAAAGTCAAATATATATCTAAACACACAAATGTATATCTAAAGGGCCGCTAGTGTGCTCTCTCAATCATACGGACGCATCAATGGACAAGCATTCACTGACACACACACACACACACACACACACACACACACACACACACACACACACACATACCTAGTCTCCTGGTTGCTAGTGGCACTGTGGGGCTGGGACTTGGTGGAGTCGGTTGAGTTGGACTCGGAGTAGTTGACGGAGGAGGGTGAGGATGAAGGGGAGGAGGAGGCGGAGCCAGCTCCGGGGTATTTACTGTGGCTCTTGGGTTTATTTGAAGAGGTGACTCCATTACTGCATGCGGGACTGTCTGCCCCTAGCCATGACGGACACACACAGTTAAGACAGATCATCTCCTCAACACAGACATGCGTCTGCTGAACCTAGTACATGCTTTGAAGATCTGTACATTGGTCAGTTAAAATGGGCACATATTGTGAGGGGCTTCTCAAGGGTCAGCTAACCTGGGCACATGCTATGAACATCTACACAAAGTAGTGATGTGTGTATCTGAATGCCACTGATATTGGTCTCTCATCTGAACATAGGATGGTAGAAGACCAACTACAGGTGCACAACACTCACACTACACCATGTTGCAAATTATTACGCATGTTGTTATTTTTGATTTTTTTCTAAAGAGTCAAACATTTAAGGGTTTTAGTTATCCTCAACAACAGCAATAAGCACTGCTGTTACGTTTATTGATAATATGAAAATAAAAATACATCTGAAATTATTGTGTTAGAAATGCTAGAAATGCAGTTTGAAAACTTGCCAACTGATAAACTTGAAAAAAAAATTTGTTATATACATTGCATGGTCAGACCATTTTCCAAAAAAAACAAAAAAACAAAACACATTTACAGATAAATTACATATGAAATTTAATTATTCTCTGAGAAGACAAATAAATCTTGCCTATAAATAAAACAAGCTGCATGTATTTCATTTGTGGTTATGAGTACTGTCTTCCTCGTGTGGACACCCACCCTCAGATCTTCCTTTTAAGAAGGTGTCAGATGCTATCAGGACTGAGGCATGGAGATGACAGCTGTCTGACCACGTAACTGTGTTCTTAGCAGTCTGAGATGATTGTCCGGCATGAACATTTTTTCCCAAAAAGACCTGATTATTCTCTTTAGAAAATGCTTGGTTAGAAACTCCACCTGTTTTTCAGAGGTCATTTTCATGTCATCTCAATATTCCAGCCCATATCAGTGCTCAGACACCCCCATGCTGATGTCGCAGTCTTAACAGAACATAGAGGCCATTCATCAACCATCCGGGACCTCATCCATCTGGACCAGCCAGCCAAGCACATCATTCAGCAGTGAATAAATAAATCTTTTTGAAAATGTCTTTGTGAGCTTTGCTAACATCTCTCTGTGAAGTTCACAGAGAGATGTTAGCAAAGCTCACAAAGACGAGACATTTGCTGTGTTCACAGTGTGAACACAGCAAATGTCTCGTCTTTGTGAGCTTTGGTTATAGGCGTCTGAACTGCAGCCTGTGGAGGACCTGCAGGTCCACATATCTGGGTGCTACTCTGCTACGGCTTTTCATGGCTGCCCCCTTAATACCAGGAATATGTTAATGCCTAAAAAATCCATTAGTCTGGCCAATTTCATCTGTGCTCTGAATCACTCACAGTTCTCTTCACACTTTAATGATCTTTCAGGTGTCACAAAATAACAGCTGTTTTCTTGGCATTTGCAAGGCATTACACAATTTTCATTAGCAGCAACGGGTGACTTAATGTGGAAAAACCTCTTCAAAAAGGTTTCCCTTTAATTAAGACCAGCAGCCAAATTAATTTACAAACCTGTCTGAGATTTATACCAGATATAAAAAAATATCTAAAGTATTTATTTTAAAGAAATCCTACTGGCATTACTTGCATAATAACGTATATGTGCATGATAATTTGGAACACGGTGTATACATCCAGTTTCTTTGCATGTATGTGTGCTTTCTGTGTAACCTGTGCTGTGGAGGTGCGGGCTGGGGAGTGTGTGTGCGCTTGTGTGTCACCTGTGCTGTAGAGGTGCGGGTTGGGGAGTGTGTGCGCGCTTGTGTGTCACCTGTGCTGTGGAGGTGCGGTTTGGGGAGTGTGTGTGCGCTTGTGTGTCACCTGTGCTGTGAAGGTGCGGGTTGGGGAGTGTGTGTGCGCTTGTGTGTCACCTGTGCTGTGGAGGTGCGGGTTGGGGAGTGTGTGTGCGCTTGTGTGTCACCTGTGCTGTGGAGGTGCGGGTTGGGGAGTGTGTGTGCACTTGTGTGTCACCTGTGCTGTGAAGGTGCGGGTTGGGGAGTCCGTGGCGTGGGCTCTGGCTGGGGGACCCGGGGTAACTGTCTTGGGGTTTGGGGGACCGGACGCTAAAGCATCGTACCTCGCTGTCAGTACCGTTCACCATCTCCACAAACTGCCGACACCTGGAGGAGGGAAAAATGGCTGACTTACAATGCAGTGCATGTGTCTGTGAGAGTTATCTACTAATCAGCAAGCCATTAAAATGACCATCCACTTCTCTGCAATCCATTATACCCTCTAATTGACATATATAGCTTGACATTCCATTAAATTGCCTGACAGCCATTTCTCTCAGTCACTGAATGACACAGTAGCTCTACAGGAACTCACTCCCACTGCCCATGACAGCGCAGACATCATCATATTCTATTGTCGGCTGAACAGGTGAAACGGCAAAAACATTCAGGTTGCTCGGTTACACTCTTATTACACTATTACATTATTTTAATTCTAGACAGGTAGAAAAAACAAGCCTTCATGCAGTGTGCTAGAGGTAGGATTTGTTCCATTTATACCGGCAGTGCGCTTTATAATAACCATGGATGTATAAACCCAGACAAGTAGCTAAGGCAACAGGTGTCACTGACGAGATGCATTGCAAATAAGGTCCAACTGACATTCCACCATGTTGGAAAAGCAGCTAGGGAAGAGATGAGGGGACAGAAGCCCAGCTCTCCATTACACTTGTGCGGTGTCCACTGTGTGGTCAGCTCTGTGCTTGCACAAATACGGCATACATTCATGACGTTTCCTCGCAAATTAGGGACGATACCTGAAACCTGAAACCGCCCACAAAGCGCCACAGCACAAGTCTGATGTAACATGCTCGTTCTCCCATAGAGGAGCGTCTATTTTAACAACAGCTGAAGCCCAGAGTATGGTCAGGGCGGCTGCAGAAAACAGCGAGGCAGAAGTGGGTGAAAGGCAGGTTAGCCGTCAGTCAACACCAGACAAGACAACAATAGCAAAAAAGAAATAAAAAATATATTTTTTAATGTAAATCCCCACAAAAATCATATGCTAGTTGAACACTGCATAACTCCCCAGGGTGAAAAATCTGGACTCGTGGCTGTAACGTGGATGTAACGTGGCTGATGGCGGGAGCTCCATTTAGTTCCCTTTAGGGTCAGTCAGGTCTACATGCAAGGGGGCAAAGTGTGAATATGTGAAAAGTGTTTCGCCAGAATAAACTAAATATAGCTGAGCATCTTCTCACCCACACAAAGGGTCTAAACAGAATAAATTCCAGCATTTAAAAAAGTCTTTAATTCTGGCTCTGCATTCTTTGCTGTAATGAGATTCATCCCACTGCAGTCATGTTTTCTATTCAGAGACACCCACCCACTCTCCCACTGCCCCTTTGCTTCTGGGGCTCTGTCAATTTGAAAAACACATCTAAAAAAATTTACCATTCAATGTATATCCTCAGCTTCAAGTCAGCAGAAGTCTGACGGTGGAATATGGGAGGAATGAATCAACACCAGACCTATGTTCCGTGTTTAGGAGATCTCAAAGCAGAAAATCCAAGCCTCTTAGAGCAAGAAGCATTCAGCATTACAACATTAGATGTCCAAGAGCAAGCCACAAACAAACTTGGAATGACCCATGCTTGCTGGCTAATAAAAACTAACAGCTGTGCGTAATCAAAAAGCAGAACAATCGAACCCGCTGCTAGGTGCTGGCTCCCATAGTACAGGTCTAAACCCTTACAATCAAATCATCAATAAGAGCAGGTAAAGATTCAAGGGCAGGACTACAGCCAGCTGCCTTCGGTACATGGATAATTGGTACCCAAAGACCAAAAGGGACATTGACTGATCCACCTGACCAGGATCTACAACATGGGCACAGGAACATCATTCAACCTGGAGAATTATAGTCAGCCAATAGTGAAAAAAGAGGCAAGGATGGAACCGAACGTCCACAAGGCTTGTGTAACGCACCTGGAGGACAACTACAAATACCTGGAGATTCTGCAATCACATGGGAGCCAGGAAGCAGAAATACAAAAATACAGCAACACTCAACTACACACACAGGGTAAGGCAGGTCCTTAAGAGTCAGCTGAATGGGAACAATACAATCAAAGCCATAAACACGTCTGCCTTGCCAGTCATCAAATACCCAGCAGGCACAACAAACTGGCCAAGAGAAGTAAGCCTGTATTTATATATCGCTTTTCTAGAACAAGTCGCAAACTGTTTACAAGTACTACACAGCACAATTAGACACAAAACAAATCTTGCATTAAAGAAGCAATTCACAAAGAAAATATTTAAAAACACAATAGAATAAAATTCATACAGTTTAAGAACTACAAAAATCACTAACAGTAGGAAGATTATTCCCTACCTTTGGTGTACAAGTTTTAATTTAGATTTCGATTTAGTTCAGGAGGACAGCTAATAACCCCTTATATATCTTGGAGTTCTCACATTATGAAAAGGATACAAGAGATCAGTAATGTATGCTGGAGCACAAAAATCATGTCTGTAGCTTACACACAACTAGTGGTGAAAGGCCAGTGCTACTGTCATGCCCTTGTGCTTTGTCATAGTTAAAAGATAGGATACTGCTTTTTGAACAGGTAGCAGACAAGCCACCTCTGACTTACACAAGTGCATAAGGCATTAGTAGTCCAAATGGGTGGACATGAATAGTTTTTTGTCTGTAAAAGGTATGAAATTTCTAACTTTGTAATTTTTTCCAAGCTGGAATAAAAACAGAACTGAGCAAGTGTATTAAAATGTAAATAAAATGCATTAAAATGTCAAAATTGGTTTCAATTGATTAAAAGATAAGATACAAGATACAAGAAAAATATGTGTTTTAAATCACTAACCTTATTTACAAAAAACAAACAAAAACATAAAACCTTTTGCAATCAATATTGGGAGCTGGACTGTTAAAAGAGGTTCGTTTTATGAGCCGATCAAGAGTGGTAAACAAAAATCTAGAACTATACTTACTATACTTAGAATACTTATACTTACCAGCAGCACGTTTGAGAAATGTTCACATCTCTAATGAGCATTAAAAGCAGATGGCAGATCTTTAAATTAATGAACCTCCAATTTAGATGTTTTTCTCCTATGTTCAGCTTGCGTATGATTTTTTTCTTCAGAGGTATAATCTCCTCATTTAACCACGGGGACAGGTTTGCCAGCCATTTAATTCTGGTTCAAATAAGGTCAATCTCATTTAGAACTGTGGTGCATAAGGCATTAAAACAGTTTACAAAGCCATTTCACCCGGTTACACTCACAGTCAAAGAATGATTTAACTCCAGAAAAAAAAAACAGAATCATCATTATGAAAACAGAAGCAATTTGTGCATTTAAAATAGGTGACAGGAGTCTGGAGCTCAGAGTTGAACAGATCATTGCTATGATCTGACACTAGAGAAGACCTGCAACCTGCCAAAGTCAAGAGCAGGAAACTCCTGATGGTGCCTGGACCAGTCAACCTCTGATCCACCATGCAGAGGCTATACGCCCAGCTATACGCCAGGGAGGGGCCCCACACACAGTAAGATTCACTGCATAGAGTGAAACAATACATCCATGACTCGACCCAGCAATTGCCCCCAAGGACGACGAGCCGATGAGGGAGTGTCTCAGTCAGATGGGGGGAACCGTGATGGCCATGGAAGCAGAAGAGTTGCCATGGCAGCATAAGCTGCTCTGGGGAATGTGCCACAGACAGATGGGCAACACAAGACAATCCTACGGACGGCTGGTAAAGGCAGGACTGGGGGGACAGGACGGAGTTACACATCAGCACAAGCACTAAGGACTAGGTTACAGTCCTGTATCACAACAAAGGAGAACGAGGTGCCAACTGGTCAGGAGGCTCTGAAACATTCCAGCACTTAGTAAGTAGGACACAAAGTACTGGCAAAGAAAACATACACAACCAAGTCTACCATATACAGGAACACTTGCCAGGCTTATGAGCCGAACACCCCAAAGTCAAAATGGGAGGAACCAGAGAGTGGTGGAGAAAAATAGTTCCTTAAGTAAAATAGAGGGAGTGCGTGATTGACCTAGGAACGGTCAACCTGATGCCTGCTGACAATCTGCCCAGCAGGCCTGACTAATCAAATCAGGAACACCACATACTAATGCAGTGCTGACCATTTCACAGGAGCATATACCAAAACAGCAGCTGCTTGTAGTTAAAATCCTGGCAGACACCATGGTGTTGTTTTTCCTACTGGACCTATACAGTCACGCATCTTATTAACAGAATCAAACGCCTCAGGAGCACACGCAAAAACACAACGTTTTTAAAACTCTGTGCCAGTGTTTGAGACTAATGAAAGTGATGAAGTGTTAGTTTTCACAGAAAATTTAAACTAGAACTGCAACCAGCAGCAGGAAAAATAGAAAATAGAAAAATAATGAGAAACAGCATGAAATGCGATACTTGTGTTGGCTGTTAAGATGGGCTATGTAATCGGCCTCCACATAACGAATGACTTCTTCTCTGTATCTCATCAAGCACATACAGCTACTAGTATTTCAGCACGTGATTGGCTACTACTAAAAGAACAGAGACGATCATGAAGTGCATCAGTTATCATATTATTTGGAGGGGAGTGAAGAATCAAGAGATCCACCAGGGGTTTGTGTACTTTCAGCCACAGCATGTTACCATTACGTGACTTATAATGCGGGGCCTATTCATCTAAGCAATCACTCCAAGCTCAGACTTGGCAAAGTGTGCATCCATTATGCCAGGGTTATGGAACGCAGAGAAGTTGCACCACGCTGTCGAGCAGAACCCAATCAGCAGGCCGGGAGACCCCATCAGATGAGCCGGTTCTGCTGTCAGGCACACTGACGTATGAAGCCACTCACTTCAACATGAAGAGTAAATTGGGGTTGCGTTCGAGGAGCCCAGGGTACAGCTGCTGTGTGGCGTCGATGGCTTCCCCAACACGGCCTGCCAAGACCAGCTTCTGTATTCCTGTAGAAACACACACGGGAGAAAATCACAGGCTTAAAGTCACTGTAAAGAAGCCCCAAACCTAGCCCATTCAGATTGCTAGGAGAAATTACAGACACAATGCTATAAATAACAACAACAATAATCACAATAATCAAATGTGTTACTGTGGATAACAGAGAATGAAATAAACAAAACACAGAAATTACTGTTTGAATCATCTCCCACAGAAATGACTGAATGAATCATCTCCCTATGGGTGCATATCAAAGGCACCGTTTTTTGCAGGCAATCCATCCACTGGCGACCTTGGCAAATCTGTTTAACAGTACATATGATTACACACCCATCCTTCATCTCTCTGGAGTCAAGGAACAGACACACATGTTTCAAGAATACTGAAAATGTGTTTAAGGATGTTCAGTGATGGGGTTTGTGCACCGTGACTCATCCAGGGTCATCATGTCTACATTAATCATGTCTCATCATGTCATCATGTCTCAAGGCAAACTTAAAAAGTTACTTAAAAACTTCAAATATTTGGTTAAAAGTAAACGTTTACAAATTTGCATGCTATCAGTCGCATTTGTACACGTGTTTAAACTGGAAAAAGACAGCATGTTAATTTACATCAAGCAAAAATTATACTCTAGTCCAATCAGTGAGTAACATTGCAGTGACTGCATTATGTGTTTTATAGGTGTCTGAACTGACAGTCTCTTAGAAAATGAAGATTTGTCTAGGACGAGACTGTCTGATTTCTTTATGAGTCCTTTGGTACTATGTGATGAAAACAGACTGACCTGGGAACATCATTTTTGAATTTTGGCTCAAAGACTACAATAAAGCCACCGTCACTGGTGTGAGGAGCCAACAGCCCAAAACACAACAGTTCTTCCTCAGTATTGAGAAGCTGTTCAGTACTGGGGGGGCAGCTGTGGTGGATTTTCAGAGGTATGTCGCTGCACTGTCACCTGTAGTTTCAGAGAATACTGCTGGGATGAAAGTGTTAGCGTAAATGCTTTCATCAGACTCACACACCATCCAAACATCTATGCAGCAAAAAGTATAATTGAGCCTTAACAATCATGTAGATCAGACAAACATGAATTGTAACACCAACGGTTGGAATATCGCTGATATTCCAAGTCCCCGTCTGTGGGATAAGATAATAGAGCCGATGGTCAAAAGAGGTGAGTGTGTGTGTGTACATGTGTGTGTGTGTGTGGTTCCTCACTCTGTCTGTTCTTTATGGAGGTCTGGTCCTCCTGGATCATGGTGTCTGTGGCTCGGGCAAAAGCCATGGCTGTGGCGCAATACCCATGATGCACCAGGTAGCTGGACACCATGCTGAAGACAGAATCATGCACAGTTACTGCAGAAGAACCGTGTAGCAGGACTCCATGCTGTTTACACCCTTCAGCAGAGCCGGAGTGGCTAATCGGGAGATTCGGGAGGATTCCCGATGGGCCGGCTCATGTCAGTCTCTAGTTTGGGCCGATTGGGAGGGAAAAATAATTTTGGGCCGGATTTGGACATGAAACTCCCGGGCTGAAAATGTGTCCCACTCCGGCCCTGCCCTTCAGCTACAACTGCACCTGTTTAGGTTGTAAGTTACTCACAAATGTAACTGAAAATGTGCTTGAACTGTTTATAGAGTGAGAAGATACAAACCAAAGTTATTTGAGAAATAATTTATGCTAGCCTCAGTAAAAAAAAATTGCAAGGTCTAGGGTGAAATTGTACTGTGAAACACTATGATGGAAGTTTGGTGACTACCATGGGTCAGGTATTTAGGCTGTGAAAGTCACTGTTCTAATCTTTGACTTGGCACGTACCAATTATCACAGTATTGTCAAAATATTATTAAAATGTTTAAAAAGGCACTAACATACATTGAATTAATTTCACCATGTCTGAATATTGAACCACATTTTTTTACCATAAAAACTCTAGTACATTTTAAAAAGGTTACACAGATTTTGAGATTCATTATAGACAACATTTTTGTATCTTATCCAGAGCACTTTTGTAAGTCGCTCTGGATAAGAGCGTCTGCTAAATGCCATAAATGTAAATGTAAATGTAACATAGTCCTGGGAAATATAGGAAAGAACTTGACGTATAATATAGACATCATGTGCTCTCTCTCTATGTATCCTTTAGTTAGTACAATTTGTTTTGCAATTGTATCAATGTATCTCTCTGCCTCTCGGCTGTGATATTTATGAGATATACTCTCCTTCTACTCTCTTCTCTCAAATATGTGATCTAACTTAGAGCCTGTAAAGAAATCTGGAATCTCTAAGTCTACTCCACTATTGTTCCTGTATTATTGTCCCACTGAGGCTGCAAGCTGACCGTTTGAAATTATAAGCATAAATCTTTGAGAATAAATAAACAAATAATTAGACAAATATGGCATGCATTCAGAGAAGTATTCAAAAATGACATTTTTGGTTTGGTTTTACATTGCAGAATGTCATTAAAAGCAGTAACCGTCCTGCACCTAATATGAATGGGGGTTTTCCACGGCTGAGTGTGTCGGTGATGTAGCAATGTGAAGATGGCCACTCACTTCTGCAGCACCGTCTGCCACTCTCCCAGCCTCTCTCCGATGGGGAAGCGTGCGATCATCCCGTGAATCTTTGCCCTCCACTCACTCATGTAGTCCTCTATGTCAAAAACAAACGGCTGCTGGCCGAAGTTAGCGTCCACAATCTCCCCAGGAGTCTGAAGCCCTACTGTGGGATACAAGTTTGGCTGGGGACAGGATGGGACAGACCAAGCAAAATACAGAGAGAGTGAGAGTGAGAGAGAGAGCGAGAGAGACAGACAGACAAAGAGAGAGAGACAGAGAGTGACAGATTCATTATACTGGTGGTACCTGTTCCAATCTGTCACTGTGCAGAGTATTCTTCTAAATGACCTACACTGGCAAAGCATCGACTGAGACACAGGATTCTTTAATCATACACTACAAGCAGAGGACCCAGCCAAGCAATTTAGCACCCTCTTAACCAGGAAAGACAACACAAGCTTTCCAAAGGTATGACATGATGTGAATTGGTGGTTCACTTACAGGAAGGTCTGTGAATGCCACACCTAGAAGAGAAAAGAAGCAGATCATCTTAAACAAAGCTTTTTGGAGGTTAGAAAACAGGTTTAATGGGATGAACACTTTAGCATTATTCATGACTACACACTTGACATTAAAAGCGGGCATTTATTCAAAGTAGTGACAGGCCAGATTTTTACTGCATTACCTAAACTATGCCCGTTCTTGGTGTAGAAGCATGTATTGTTGATGAGGTTCACGCAGCAGCCAATCACATCGCCCGTTGTGAAGGTCGGGCCATACGGTTGGCCTGTCCCTGAGGAGCAGAAGGAGTGTCCGTCGTCGCCATGGTAACCGTAGGAGTGCTTGTCCCAGCCTGAGGGAGGTCATAAATAATAGCAACAACCAGGTCTCGTATTAAGTAGCTGGTCTTGGAGCAGATCAAAAGGGCTACTTTGCAATAGCTTAGCTCTGCGAAGCCGTACAGAGAAACTTCGCTGTCCATTAAGCATGCAGCATCTCATCCGGCCAGGAGAGGGCGTCAGACCGCGGCAGATCGGCCTGGGCCAGAGTGAGTCACTGTGAATCCCTATGGGGCCTGCACATGCGGCCAGGAGTCACATATGGCAGAGCGTGAACAGTGTGGAATAAGCACACAGGCGCTCTCCCACTTCACAAACAAAATACATGCAGTAAAGGAGAAAAAGTGAGGCGGGTAGGGGAAGTAGGTCGCGTGGGAGCCACGAGGTGTTGGATGAATCTGCAGATCAGCCCTGACAAGGAAACTGCTGCTTAAGACATGTTCAGTGTTCCTTACACACTAATGAAATGGGGAGAGCTCCACCCGATACATACAGGGGTCAACAGGGCCTTAAGACAATTATGCCCTTATCCACACACACACACACACACACACAAACACTATTACTAAACCCAATGAGAACTGAAAATGGAAAATATTAAACAGGCCTAGTTAGAGGTAGAGGCCTACACAGGCGGCTAGGCAGCAACGTCGCCTCAAGTGGCCACAGCCAGACTGGCCCGGCCTGCATGAGGACACGTGATCTTCCCCAGCGGGCACAGAGTGCACAGCCAGCTGAACTCTCGGGTCATGGAGGGCAGGTGCACACAGTACCGGCTGCATGGTTCCACAGCATTTCAAAGGCCTTGGGCAGCGTGGCTGGGGCCTCCAGATCTGAACAAGGAACCTGGGCAGTGACATGTCACTAGAAGGTTTAGGAGTTTAGAACACTATAAACCCATTCCTACAAGCTCGCCACCAATAATGATAAAAATCCACTATTGTATTCATCTCAATAAGGCAAAAAAACCCCAAATGTGTCACCTCTACAGTATCAGCATTAGATTGGACTGACATACTGACACAGTAGTGTAAAATGTAAATGTGCCATATGACAATCATGATTTTCACCTCAACCGAAATTTGTCCTCGGCATTTACCAATCTGTGCAGCAACACACACAAGCAATTACTAGGGGGCTGTGGTGCACACGTGCCCAGAGCGGTAGGCAGCCCTAGGCATATGGCTATGTCATATGCAAGAAACAATCTTTGCCTCTGTCTGAAAAACCAAACAGAAGATCTTTTTCCTTTCTCCTAGGCCATGCCTCTTTACTGAGGTCTTGTTTGAGAATCCAGATAAACTGTTCACTTCACTGTCAACTTTAGGCGTTTCCAAAGAGCTGTTTTGTGAAGCATTCTGGGATAAAGTGGGAGGAGTTTAAGTCAATTCTGATTGCTAATGGCCTTTCCTGGGGCTTGTTCAGGCATGCCCAGAGCAGCACTGCACTGAAGTGAGAGGAGAGTTTGAAGACCAAGGTGAGAGAATGCTGCTGGGCCTGGCGTAGCCTGGGTGTAGGCCGGAGAGACCGCAGCAAGAGCTTCGGGGTGTGCAAGAGGTGCCAAACCGCAAACAAATGTTACAATATAAAGTTAACTACCTGCATTTGCATAGAGTCAGGGGTAGTATAAACAGACTTGTGGCAAACAGGGATTTGTAAAGACATCTAACCTCAAGATACTCCAACATATATGACCTCACAGCTTAAGTTTGAATATGCTTCATTTGCAGCATCTAATACAATAGCAATTTAATGACACGACTTAAAGATATTGTTCATGTCATGTCCAGAGCTGTAAGTACCAAACACATGATTCTACTGCAATGCTTAAAAACCTATGATTAATCTAAATTACCCTCGCAATCTTACAAACAACGTATGCCTGCTAACAAATTACTAGTATCACTGCAGCTATGAACTTTATTGATGGTGATCAAACAAAAAGACTATGCAGCAATTACAAACGCCATGACGGTCCCCGTCAAAAGCACGCGCACACAGGGCACACGCACGCACATACATGCACGCACACATCTCTCACAATAATACCGCTTTTATACGGAGCTTTGCAGCAAGACAGTCGGCTCAGGTCATGCTAACCGGCCAACGTCTGCTAGTAGCATGTGTTTTTTGAGAACAAAAAAACTTCGTTAGTCATCGACCTAGTAGTATATATTCTTATATTCGCTACAGCCACGTCGTTTTTTATGACTGATTACCGATTACTGAATATGTTCACATAAAATGCTTTATAGATTGATTTCAGAAAGAAAAAAAAAACTAATTTAACATGTATTCATTTTGCAGATGAATACATTTGTCTTTTGGACTTTAGTCCAAATCGACTTGCTACTTGCATTTCGCAAAAAAAAGTTACCAGTGACAAAATGATTGAAATGCACACGTTACAAATTCGATGTAAGGCTTCAGATTTAGCAGGGAACAGGCTGAGCGACAATCAGACCAAAACATGGGGGGCAGAATGTTACCCACCAATAACACAGGCACAAAAAAGATCCTGGATATGTCAGACCTGTATTGCAAGCACTGGTTGAAACACACGCCATCCGTGTAAAAGGGGTACTGCTCAGTTCAAACTCTACTCAACCTGTCAACCTAATGACTAGTGTCACACACACTCTCTCACCCAACGCTCACACATGCACAGACAAACATCCCCCCCCCCCCCCCCCCCCCCCCAATAAACTCACCCGGCAGCCTGTTCATGTTGACCCCCTGGGCAGACAGTCCAATCCCCATGTACCTGTAAACAACAGTGCTGGAGATGAACAAAGGTTGACACCATGAGGGCCCTGTATATAGAAACCAGTGGGGCGCACTGTAACCTGTATATACACTATAGCAGCACATTACAACCAGAACCTTCTTTAGGACGTCAGCCAGTGATGGTACTGATCACATTTATTGCACTCAGCATGATTCTAGATTCCAGAACAGTCCAGGTTGCAGACAGAAGAACACCCTGCTTAACTCTGTGTCTCGGTATTCTTTCATTTCAACATTTTTCTCAGTTTGGTCCTCACCTCCCACTTTAAGACACTACTTTGGACTAGCTGATTACATGGTGCTACCATTACGCCGTTGTTTCCCAGGACAACCATTGCCACTGTCATTCTGCATGAAATTTGACATTTTTATTCCCAAAAATAGGTTAGGGTGATCAAATATCCCCGTGACCTTTCACCCAGTTCAAACCTCATGTTCATTCTCATCCATCCACACAACCAGTCTGGACCAGTCCACACCAGTTCAGTACAGACCAGACCAAGTCACATCTCCGGCACCAAAGCACTTACCCATCTCGGCCCTTGCTGACGATCTTCACCTCAAAGTAGTAGATGCCACAGGCCGCTGGGATGGGGTGGGTGGCTCTCACCGATGCTGCATCTTTGTGGTTCTTTCCATGGCCTTGAAACAGTAGACAGGAAGAGGACAATGAATCTCTGATTGCCAGCTTCTGACACCAGGGCCCCATATGTACAAAATAAGTCAGATACACTCCGAGTGTCCCCAAGCAGAATAATCATATTCATGCGTACACGGAGGGTAAACATTGAAGCTGGAGTTCTTCAAAGCTGAAACGTGTAACCTTGTTACTAAATCTGAATGACAAATGGGAGATGTTTGGTGGGAAGGTGAGGGCGCTTTGGCCAGACGCCTTGGCTGGGAAGGCGCAGTCACGTAGCGATGTGCGAGGAAGGTAAACCCACAGGAGACTGAACCCAGAACCTGGTCCTGGAAATAGGCCTAGACCTACATCACTCCACAACCCAGCAATGGTCTCCCGCTGGGACACGGCGCAAAAACGCAGCGGTGAACACCTGAAGTCCTCGTCAGCATTTTACTCACCATCATGACCTCATTATCATCATCACCTCAACAATAAAGTGAGTCACTAAAGATTACAAGCAAAATAAATCAGTTCAGTTCAGCTCAAAAGATTTCAGTTCAGTACTGTGACTGTGGTACCAAAATCACATATTGCCTTGTGCAATAACTGAGTGAAAATGCATGAACAACAAATATCTAGACCTATGGCCAATATACCTAATAGCTATCTTTAGTTAATCTGGTTAATAGCGGTCTAGTGCTAATAGCTAATTTATCTCATTTCTTAACAGTAGTGTGTAAATACTGATGTCAGTTCACCGTGTTTATGTGTTGGCTGTCAGGAGCCAAAGTCACACCACAAAAATGCCTAATTACTGAAATACAGTTAAGCCTGAAAACATTCTCTTAAGCCCAAAAAGGATTATTGCTATTACAATCTAGGCTTTAAAGACAACAGATGAACCAGCTCAGGTTCTCCAATATAAATGGGCCTTTGGTTCGTTACAACTGTAAAGCTAAGTGTGATGAGGGGACAGTGATGGTCAGGCCTCCTGCTACACCAGCTTTGGAAAACACTGACTTGACCCCTGTGATGAGGGTTACAGGTCGGGACCAGCATACCAGGCCGGAGGAGTGGCCTGGGCCACGGTCGCTCTGCGCAACAGTCGGCGTGGCGACTGCTTCTGCGCTTCACCACTCCCTCCCGCCCTTCCACTGTCTCACGGCAACTGACACCACGCATCAGAGACATGAAGAATCGGTGTGTGTGTGTCACTGAAGCCTTTCCTCTTTTGGGTTTGATCTGTGTGGTGTTTGGGGTGTGTGCGCGTTTTAGGCCAATCTGTACCCGTGCATTTCATTATCTGTGTTTGTTGAGTGTGTGTGTGTGCGCACCCAAAGAATGAAACTTGACCCCATGTGCCGTTTTGTTAACAGGACACCTTAAGGCCTGTGTGTGTGTGTGTACACATTGCTACTGTTTCTCTATACTGTGCCAGTTACGACATGCAAAATCCTCATCACAATAATGGATTTTTTTAGATTATTATTCTGAAACATAACTAGCATGTGAAATCACTGGTACAGCTAAGCATAATAAGATAATGAAATCTCATACGTGTAAAACATTTAATGTACACTGGACAAAATAAGATAGTATTTCAATAGGCAGAAATACATGCTTACATGGCCAAGCAAATCAATTTTACTATGCTCATTTGCATATCACACAAATCCACGCCACTATAAACCACAGTACCAATGGCTTTCAACATCTCGTGACATTTATATAATTACAATCTGACTCTACATAACTCAGACTAAGATACTATATGCCCATGAATAGCACTGTTATCTATACATTACTACTAAATTATATAATGACTAATAAAATGGGTGAATATTCATCATCTCTGATTACAGCAGCAATATTAATCACTCCTATTTTTAGAATCCTCGGCTCTATGACCAGCCACAGCTGACTTCTCTGTCATGCCCAGACAAACATCCATAATAAAACATCAAAACACATACACACAGGGACACTATTTATTTAACTATCATGAGCAGAGTAAAGTCAGGCTACTCTGAATGTGCAAATCATCCACTCTGTCTCTCCTTTACACAGACATATAATGCACACATATGCATTCACTCCTGCCCCCATCCACTCACACACTCTGCTCTATTTATACCACCAACACACACACACACAAGCAAGACGACCCTGATGGATTCTCTCCTTCCTGCCGTGTCTCTCTCTCTCCCATACACACAGCTTTCAGCCACAGTGCATAATCACAGGCCCGTCACTGGTCAAGGGACAACACACTGTCAACACTCACGCAGCATGTGATCAGCTGTTTTGTACTAGACCAGCTTTATGTTCAGAGTTGCGGGCCACTGATTTTTTCCCTTACTGAAATCTGTTAACAGTTTTCTTCTGCAGGACAACATAATCATTAACATAAGCTGGGACCCTAATAAGCCCATACTACATACTTCATTCCTGCATTTCTCTTCTTCTGAAACGAACTTACAGCTTACAAGACCATAACCACCTGACTCACATTACTGCTAAGGTAACAGTGTAAAGAAAATCCCACAACAAATGCACCAGCAGCAGGACATGTGCAGGAATGAGCCACCCCCGCCCCCCCCCCCCCTCCCCCTCCCGCCCCCGCCTCCACTCGCACCCCCCACCCCCCACCCCAATTTGACAGAAAAACAGTCGCTGAGGTCCAGAAGCACTTGGGAAGCTCTGTATTAAAGCCCATTTCACATATTCCGCATGTTCAGGTCAAGGTCGCACCACACAAACACCCCCTGGGCACCAGAAAGAAAATCGGCACTGCACCGAGAGGTCAGGAGGCAACGCGTTCCTGGACTCACTCCCCCGCGGGAGTATCAAACACAAGCGGACAGCCGTGTGCCGCAAAACACCAGACTGAAGCTGGTACGATCCAGCAACGTCGCCGAGCACACAAGACTGCCCCATTAGGAGGCCTAAGAGCCCCTGCACAGGCAAAGGTGTAATCAGCTTACAGGGGCCCAGTGACTGACCAGGGGCCACTGACCACCACTCTGAGGCCTGCTAACAGTGTCCCACTCTGGCCAAAAAAGCCATCAGTCATGCTTTCGTCATTCTGTGTTAAAGCCCATGTGCTCCCACACACTCACGCATGCTGTTCAAATCATCTGCGTGTTAAAGATGTTGTCTAAATTGTCTTTGCATCACTTGGCTAGAACATTTCGGGCAAAAATAAGCTTTCGGTTAGGAACTGACAGGGTGAAGGTAGAAACAGCATTAGCATAGACACAAAGGTCACAAATGAATGAGCTGCCATGTCCTTCGGTCATCTGGATAGTCTCTCTCAGACTCACTAGGCTTAGTTCTTGAGTGAATCATGCAAGATTAACCCAGTAAACCCTCAACTACCATTAAACATTGTCCCCACCCCCCTTTTTTTTGCAGCAAGCACAAATCTACGTTGTTTTGACCGCTCTGCTTCTCGCAATTATCCAAAAAGCTGTGACTACTCTTATCTTGACAAAGTAGTGACGTGCACAAATTAACTTCAATTTAGCCTTGAGAAACGGAAACTGGCACACTGGCCAAAATAGCACTGAAATCACAAGGGTGAGCAGGGAGTTGCCGGATTAATCCTATTTGAAGTCTAGTTGATTCGAATGTGATACATATATGGACACATTAGGGTGAACAGCTGATCCAAAAATGGCTGCCTTTGTCAACAGCAATAAAAACATTATGCAAGTCACAAATATGGTCCATTATCAGACCCTAAACTAAAAAATCCCCATGTGTGGGTGATCAGCATACACTATATTATACACTTTCTTTCCCTCCACAGATAATGAAATTATATTATGAAAATCATATTACAATACCTCCAAATAGTATCAAGACCATAACAAGATCAGCAATAGTCTACCTAAAAGTTCCTGGAGTGACAACAGATAATAGATTAGACTATGTAACCTGTGACCTAAGTTCTTACCAAGCAGGAATAGTTGCCTAAAAACTTTACATAAAAACACAAGAAACAAAATAGTACACAAGATAGAAATGCAGTTTTATTCTTGTCTACAAAGACACGTCTACCTAACCGTAACTGGTGTCCAGTTATGTTGCAAAACGATCCGTCAGTCCTAATTTTTTTTTACTTAGCAGGTATGCCTATCAGACGACCACCGCTCTATTAATGGTACCGCCCGCATGCGACATTGGACCAAGTGGACGGGCCTGTGCTCCAACATTCGTGTTTCCTTAGGTTTCATCATATGGAGAGCACTTTTACTGCCTAACACTACACAGTGCATCTGCATTGAATATACCAAGCTAGAGGCCTGTGTGTCAGTCATCCAGGGGGATTGAGATGGTGTACTGGATTACTGGGCTGTGTAATTCGCAATGGCTCGGAAGGTTCAGTAATTCACAAATGGGGAGATCATCAAATGTTTATTTCGCCCACAAATATTTACTGTGCAACACGTAGACGCGCCACTGATTGGGCATAAAACGAGTGACTACACACAACTACAGTCGAGCTCGCCGTCTGCTTGTATCACACCATATTAAACTTTCATCAGATCGGTCGGATAATAGGCCTTTTCCGACAGCTATTGGAACCGCAAAACCTTCCTGGCTTGCTAGGAAATGTGTCCAGCAACAACCCCCCCCCCCCCCCAAAAAAAAACAAGGAAAGCCGAGTTAAATCAGCGACATTTGTATCGACGTTTGTGTAGAGTATAAATCGGCGACTTTGTTGCACTGTGTCTGCCTACTCCGTGTTATCGTGTGTTAACACTTGTAAATGAGGGAGCGTTGCGTTTAAATAAAAAAAACGTGGCTTATAATGCCTTATAACTAATGTTGACGGGACTTCGGGTGATTTATAAATATTCGAGTAAGTTATATCGTCCAACCAAGACTTGGTTGACGGGCTCTGTCACGGTCGGCCTTGGCCTGCCAGCTAGCTGCTCTCGCTAACACAACTCAAACGACTCGCCGTATCTGTCAACCACTCGGGCATATTCCTCTTTCCTCTTCTGAAACAAAGCAGAAGGACGGGAAAGCAGCTCAGACTAGATCGGGGAGATTGTATACACACACACACACACACACACACACACACACACAGCCAAACACACGACGCTCACAGCCTTTTTGGGACTGGCCAGGCCCGCGAGACCAACGGCTAAACGACATTTAGTGTGTCACGTCTGTGTACCTTTGTAATGCACTCGCAGGTTGTTCTGTGAAAGCCCGATGTAGCTGTATTTATCCTTGGGGCTCCAGGATCGGGGTAAAGGGGTCTCTTCCTCATTCACGGCCGGGTACAGGCGCTTCAAACGTGCGTTCAGCTCGGGCTCTTGGTAATTTAAAGCAGGATCCCCTGGCAGCAGGTTCCCCGCTCCAAGCTCTGCCATTTTTTAGCTATCTGTTTTTCTTTCGCTAATTCCTACCCTGTTGTGTCAATCCGCTAAAAAAGGGAGAGCAATAGACTGAGGAGAAACAGCAATAGCGATATCCCCGGATAACCGATGCTCTACAGGCTGAGCTGAGTTGTGTGTGGGTACTGTAGTTGAAAATATGGCCCTGCGCAATGCACACCGACGGCAAACCGAAAGAGCCATCAACTACATAACCCATAAATAACTGTACTCGATCCTCTGAAGAGAGGGAGGGACGTGGAGGATAGTGCATGTACTTTTAGCAATTGTACATTCGTGGTGCTTTCTCAGTGTATTTTTCAGGAACTTTCTGAGTCTTCTGAGAAACACTCTCAGTATTGTCGCACGTAGAAAAAAACAATCTCATACTAACTGCTTTTACTAAGAATGCCATCAATGTTTATGTAACAAAGACCATATCAATCCTTATGTCTTTCAGACTTTATGGCTGCGTTATACACAGAACATCTGGTGCAGATTAGCGCACCTTGGAGAGCCTTTTTTAACCGTAAATTGGCAAAACGTTGCAGTGGTTGCACATTTTTCAGTAACACTATTCTTGGAGTTCCGTGACGTCATGTAACGATGCTTTGTTTCTTGATGTCCAATGTAACGCGTAAACATTTAGGATGTCCTCTATATACGTGTTGGAAGGCTGGTATTTACTACAAGAACAGAGTTATTATTGTTGTTTTTTAATAAGCCATGAGCCCTGTTAAGACTAACCATCTGTAGCAAACGAGCTCAGAAAAACAAGTCCATGGATCATGTGTAGAAATAAATGATATGGCTAAGTGTTGCCCTGGTGAAATATTATGTAAAACCTGGAATATTAACGTCACACAAAGGCCGCCACACACTCACAAAAACAATTACGTATTTTATCCATGTTAATGTTAATTGAAAACATCCTGCTACAATTTAACACATAATGTTTAGAATTCCTGTTCAATTATTTTTTATCAGGCAGGCTTTGGACTCCTTTCAATTTGAGGTCTTTTTTGGGTCCTTCAACACCATGGTAACATCTTATAAACAACAACAATGCCGCGCTGCTGAAGTCGCACCGTGAAGGGAAAAACGTGAATAAAAATTGTAGTGAAAACACGGTTATTTGGTAAAAACTCTAACATGTCGACACAAGAGGATATAAGATTGCCGCTCATTTCGTTGTTTGAAAGGCAAGGATAAGTATGTTTTTACCAGTCACCTTAATAATAATAAATGTTCCAACAAACATGCCAGAATGGACTTCAGGCTTGGCAATTAGGGCTTCCCAACCTACCTACCCACCTACTACCCACCTACCTACCCACCTACCCACCTACCTACCTACCTACCAACCCACCTACCTACCTACCCACCTATCCACCTACCTACCCAGCCACCTACCTACCAACCCACCTACCTACCTACCTACCTACCTACCCACCTACCCACCTACCTACCTACCAACCCACCTACCTACCCACCTACCCACCTACCCACCTACCCACCAACCTACCAACCCACCTACCTACCTACCTACCTACCTACCTACCTACCCACCTACCTACCAACCAGAGGTGGGTAGAGTATTCAACAATTTTACTCAAGTAAAAGTACTGTTACTTGAGCCAAATGCTATTCAAGTAAAAGTAAAAGTATGCATCCAAAGATTTACTTGAGTAAAAGTAAAAAAGTACTTTGATTAAAAGCTACTCAAGTAGTGAGTAAATGCATGAGTACTGTCTCGTGTCAATAAATTATATCATGGGAAATTGAATTACTGGAAACAATGACTTAATGATAACAAAAAGAATGTATTATAAATAAATATAATATATAAAAATTATTTATTATAAATTTGTATTTTTGTTTGTTCCTAATTATTAGGCCTGTGTAACTTTCCACAAAGGCACTAACTGATGAGACTGTCAGCCAATACGTGTAGCTACAAATTGACGCCAACTGAATCAATTTGTAGCAAATTTAATCATCGTATATTGCTAGTGTGTACACTCGGAGTGTGAACTGGTTTTTAGTATTGCATTGCGTTACATTTAATAATTATATACATAATGATACAAACGTTATGCCTCAGAGATATAGCATTACACAAAATTATACATACGGCAAACTTATCGCATCGTGTTTCCTCAAATTTGATGTCGCGTTCTTGTAGGCTGAAATGTCCACACGTTTGGCAGACACAACTGACAGCGCATTATATTTCCTTTTTACACGTTTGTAATGTAGGCCTAAACATTGGCTGTATGAGGTCAGGGATGCTCGGTAGGTTTTTCTGTCATACTTTCTTGCTACGGTGGAGAAAGTTTGCGTTTGTGATCACGTGACTGACCGGTTTCATTTGATTGGTCACTCATACTCCGATGACGAGATGTTGGTCAGTCCATTGATCTATATTACTATAATAATATGTAATAATAATAATAATAATATGTAATATAGATCAATGGGTCAGTCTTCTCACTGAAAAGACGAATTATTTACAAAACGAAAGTAACGGTAGCGCGCGGCGCAAATCCGATTGTAACGGAGTAAAAGTCGCGTTTTTCTCAGCACATATTTACTCAAGTAAAAGTAGAAGTCTTTCATATTAAAACTACTCTTACAAGTACATTTTTGTCCAAAAAAGCTACTTGAGTAAATGTAACGGAGTAAATGTAACGCGTTCCTACCCACCTCTGCTACCAACACACCTACCTACCCACCAGTGCTTAATTTGTAAATCAAACAATGCCGGAACGCAAACAGCGGACAACATAAAATGTTACCGGATCGAGGCAGACAGTTACCGGAACGCACGCTTCAAAATGAAAGAATTCCCGGATCTTGTTCCGGCAGGATCCGGCTCAAATTAAGCCCTGCTACCCACCTACCAACCCACCTACCTACCCACCTACCAACCTACCCACCCACCCACCTACCTACCTACCTACCTACCTACCTACCTACCTACCTACCCACCTACCTACCCACCCACCTACCTACCTACCAACCCACCTACCAACCTACCTACCTACCTACCCACCTACCTACCTACCAACCTACCTACCCACCTACCTACCCACCTACCCACCTACCTACTTACCTACCCACCCACCTACCTACCTACCCACCCACCCACCTACCTACCTACCCACCTACCTACCTACCCACCCACCTACCTACCCACCCACCAACCCACCTACCTACCTACCTACCTACCCACCTACCTACCTCCCCACCCACCCACCAACCCACCTACCTACCTACCTACCCACCCACCCACCCACCAACCCACCTACCTACCTACCTACCTACCTACCTACCTACCCACCTACCTACCTACCTACCCACCTACCTACCTACCCACCTACCCACCTACCTACTTACCTACCCACCCACCTACCTACCTACCCACCCACCCACCTACCTACCTATCCACCTACCTACCTACCTACCTACCTACCCACCCATCCACCTACCCACCCACCAACCCACCCACCAACCCACCTACCTACCTACCTACCTACCTACCTACCTACCCACCTACCTACCTACCCACCCACCCACCAACCCACCTACCTACCCACCCACCCACCCACCAACCCACCTACCTACCTACCTACCTACCTACTTACCCACCTAGCAAGCTGTCGATACCAAACTGATATGGATCTGTGTCATATCTATCCCTAGTTTATAGTTTTCCAACTGTCTTTGTTCCAGAACTTCATCAGAGAAGCGAGTTCAACTGCCTAGCACAAAAATATTTACAGTAAGTTGATTGTCATTGACATTAACGTGTAAGCATTTGATTTTCGTTGTAAGCATTTGATTTTCAGGCTAAAACTTTAAACTTTCAGGCTAAAACTGGGAGCACGTTTGGCTACTTTTCAACCTGGCCGGCACATGTCAGTTCCCAAACTGTCAAGCCTAGGGGTCAAAAACATGCTTATCCTGAAGTGAACTCGCACCATGGGTATGTTATGTCATTAGTTTTGGTGTATGTTTTTGGAATATGAATATTCCAGAAACATATGTTTCTGGAATATATATATATATATATATATATATATATATATATATATATATATATATATATATATTAGGGGTGGGACTCGATTAATTAATTACAGGGAAAATAACGAACTAAACAAATTAACGCATTTTAACGCATTTAACGCATGAGACACTTTTGCACCGTGGAATGTTTCTCAGTGCACGAGTTCCAGACGTATATATATATATATATATATATATATATATATATATATATATATATATATATATATATGTTATCTGGAATATCATATATTCATTTATATATATATATTAGGGGTGGGATATATATATATATATATATATATATATATATATATATATATATATATATATATATATATATATATATATATATATGTTATCTGGAATATCATATATTCATTTATATATATATATTAGGGGTGGGACTTTAACGCGCTAATTTCGAGTAATTAATTACAGGGAAAATAACGAACTAAACAAATTAACGCATTTTAACGCATTTAACGCATGAGACACTTGTGGAATGTTTCTCAGTGCACGAGTTCCAGACATACAGATTATATGGACCAGGGGTGCTCATTACGTCGATCGCGATCGACCGGTCGATCGCGAAGGAAGTGTCGGTCGATCGCGAAGGAATGTGCGTAGATCGCGTCACATAAAATAGTAGTAGATGAATCGCACATCTGCACTGACGGTTGTATTTTGATTGACATTCACGGTAGCCAATCTGCAATCCACTCAACAAATTACGTTCGCCCCCCCCCCCCCCCCCCCCCCCGCTCAACAAATTACGTTCGCCCCCCCCCCGCTCAACAAATTACGTTCGCCGCCACCCCGGTAGATCTTTCTGACTTGGTCACCTTATAAGTAGCTCGCTAGGTGAAAACTGTGGGCACCCCTGATATGGACGCACAATAAGATGAGCATGATGGAGATGACTGAAGAGGCTACGCTGGTGGATTGGAAATTTAAATATAAGAAACTTCCAGATGGAAGTACAAACAAAAATAGTGTTATTTGCACTTTATGTAAGAAGGAGTTCGCTTATCACAGGAGCACTTCCACCCTTCGTTACCACCTCAACGCAAAACATGTTGGGGCTAACGCGCAGGTCAGTAGGCCTAATGATAACTTAGCTGCTAAACGTATTCCTAGTACGAGCAGTGTCGCCAGTCAACACTCGACCACATGTCGAGGTTCAAATTAAGAAACAAAATGTCAAAGTCCACGTTAGACAAATTGACCAATTCAGTGGCGAGATGGATTGCTGTGGACTGTAGACCGCTCTCTGTGGTCGAACATAAAGGCTTTACAAGAAGCGCTGCAAATTGCGTCAGCTGATGCAAGTTACGAACTGCCGTCCAGAAAGACAATGTCGAAGAAAATCCAGCAGCTGTATGATGAGGAAAGGGAAGTAAAACAGGTTATTGTGAAGAGCCCCACAAATGTATCTCTGACTGGGGATCACTGGACCTCTGTTAGCAACAAGAATGATCTTGGTGTGACAGCTCATATTATCAGAATCAGAAAAGTTTTATTGCCATTGTCAATGAACAGGGTTCGCAGACTAGGAATTTGTTTCGGCATTAAGGTGCAACATAAAAACAAGTAATAGTAAAGGGAATATAAATAGAATGAATAAAGTGAATAAAAGATTAATAAAAATACAAAGGGCATAAAAATACAGGGGCAGAATGTGCAACAACAGTACTATGTACAGCAGTGCATGTGGAGTAGTGCATGTGGAATAGTGCATTCCAAGTAAAAGTGACGAAGGCAGATTATGTGCTGTTCTTGAGTCCAATGGCAGAGGGAAATAAACTGTTCTTGTGGCGGGAGGTTCTGGTCCGAATGGACCGAAGCCTCCTGCCCGAGGGGAGTGGATCGAATAGTCCGTGTGCGGGGTGAGAAGGATCTGCTATGATCCGATCCGCTCTCCCCACAGTCCTGGAGACGTACAGTTCTTGGAGAGATGGGAGGCTGCAGCCTATCACCTTCTCCGCGGAGCGCACAATGCGCTGCATCCTTTGTCTGTCTCTGGCAGTGGCCCCGGTATACCACATCGTGATGGAGGAGCTGTGGATGGACTCAATGATGGCCGTGTTGAACTGTACCATCAGCTGGGCCGGCAGTTTGGCTTTCCTCAGCTGCCGCAGAAAGTACATTCTCTGCTGGAATAAGAATAGATGATGAATGGAAGATGATGATTATAGATGATGAATGGAGGATCCAGTCATTTGCTTTGAGCATGCAGAAGACCACTTCTAGACACTATGGAGATGCCTGTGCAGAGAACTTTATGGTTGTGGCAGAGGCCTGGGAAATTAAAGAAAAAGTTTACCATCTAAAATGGTATTAAAAAACATCTTCTGATTTACTTCAGTTCTTCTTATTCTTCCAATATCCTGAGCAAAACTCCCAAAATTAAACATTTTTGGTCAGAATTTCCAGTGTTCTGAAAACTATACTGCACTCATCTATTAGTCTGTGTAGTAGACTGGTGGAAACATAAACAAGATGTTGAAGTTTATGCTTATGTTCATTGATTCATTCATCATTTAAACTTAACATTTCTCATGTTAAATATTGAAATGCGATTAAAATGCGATTAATTTCGATTGATTAATTACAAAGCTTCTAATTAATTCTATGAATTTTTTTGATCGAGTCCCACCCCTAATAAATAAATAAATAAAGCTGAGATCATGAGATATATGAGCATATGCATTTCTTACCTCATAATGCATTACTTCTACAGATTTGGCTATGAGTTTGGAGGTGCTGTAGCTAAGCCACGGTTCCTGGAACAACTAGAGTGCTATCTTAACAGAGAACTGACATCTTTAGATATGCTCAGCCCTAAACTCCAGGAACAAAAGCTTCAGGTTAAAAGGCTTTTTGTTCATATATAGCACAGAGATGTATAGTTGTATATTTACGAGTGTATTTTTTTTTGTTATGCATGGGCTACACAGAATATAAGGTATATATGGAGAAATATTTAAAGAAGTATTTAAATTCACTCAAAAGCACACTGTTTATTCAATTGTCTTTATGTCTGTCATATGAAGGCGTTCCGGGAAGTTTTTGACTATTTCATTGAGGCCTTTAAAACATACAAGCCATTGTTGTCTGCTATCAAAAAGGAATATGATGCCACTCTAGGTATGCATATTTTTTGCTTTATTTTTATGTGATAAAACTAATTATATATCCTTGAGAAAAATTTAAAAATATTCTGAACAACAAAACATTAAAGTAGGTCTAAACGAAAGCTTGCAGCACGATTTCACCTAGAAAGCATGTCATTGGCCTTCATCTAATAGGGGATTAATTTAACTTCATATCAGTAGTACATTTAAAAATAAACAACTTTTCATTTCAGTGATATCTTAAAAACCTTTGTAGAAAATCCAGTTATTACGTGTAAAGGTGTAATTACATAGTGCAAAAGAGGTTTGTAATTGTGTTTTGGAATAAGTCCTACTAAAGTGTTCACTAAAGAGACTTTAATGTTGCAGGATACCTACATGAGCAGATCCGGGAGCTGAAGCCTCTCCGTGCGCAGTTGGTACTGTTGTCTGAACAGTGTGAGCAAAGGATCCTGGTGTTGAGGGAGCAGGAGAGGGCTGAGATCATGGCTTTGAAACAGGAGCGCCAGGATCTGCTGCAAGTGACTGAGAGCTTGAAAGAGGAACAACAAGTCTTGCAGGCCCAGGTTGGATGTGCTTCTTCACTGACCGTCCAATTACAATGGAGTTTTTACAATGTTGTCCTTCCAAAACACACTTAATTTTTGCTGAATTTGGCATCGTGTTTATTGGGTTTGTCACAGGTGTGTCATCTGAAGGAGGAACTGGCAGCACAGTATCTGCTGTACAGGGAGGAGCGAGACGCCCGCAAGCTGCTCATCGCCAGCATCAGCAACATGAGCTTCAGCACAGATGAGGAGCCTGAGGAGGACCAGGATGATGAAAGTGAATAACCCAGAGAATTAGTAGATGACTTTGAGCACATAGAAGTGGAAGAAGTAGCCGATCCAAATTTCTGTATATTAACTCTTTCCTCTTCTTTTAGATGTGCTAAAAGATGATCCTGTAAAGGAAAAGTTGGCTCTGAAGGTATGTAGGGAGGATCTAACCAGGGCCCAGGTGGAGCTTAATCGGTTGCATGCAGAATATGGGGATGTGGTTCCACGTAGGGACTGGGAGAACCTAGAACGCATGTACCAGGAAAACCTATTACAGGTATAAAACACATGTTGTAACTTCAAATGCTACTCAAATCGAAACTGGCCAGCCGGAAACATCTCAAATCCAGTGCTGATCCCTAATTTTTCTGTTATAGCTGGAGACATTACGGTCAGACTTCAACCAAATGAAATCAGAGTATGACACACTGCTAGGTGTACATCAAGAAGTCAGCATGCAGAGAGACAACCTTCAGAGTGAGCTAGAGGTTTTTCAAGAGTCCTCCACACCAAGACCACACTGGGAGCAGTGTGCTGGTATATGCTATTTACTCCTCACCAAATGCGCATTATAATAAGACGCATGCAGTGGACATAGTGTGTAGACCAGAGGTGTCAATTCCAGGTTCAGAAAGTAAAAGTCCTCACTGGGATTTTGCTCAAGCTTTCTAGATTTTCTAATTAGTGCAATCCAGGTAAATTAGTGGAATCAACACAATCTAGGAATCCTGAGCAAAATCCTGGTGAGGACTTTTACTTTCTGAACCTGGAATTGACACCTCTAGTGCAGACTGTAACTGAATTGTTTATATTATGCTGCTTGTTTTGTGTAAGATCTGCTTGGGAGCAGGGTGCGCTGGTCTGAGCTCTTTGATAGCCAGTCGAGCCAGAAATGTCTGGAGATTTTGCTGGAGGAGCTAAGCAGCATTGAATTGGAGCAGGAGTTTTTTACTGGACTGGTGAGATCCTACAAAATAAAAGTCCTGGACGTCTTCTGGCTCTCTTTAAGATTCACTTTTGGTGCTGCTGGCATTGCCCTCCATATGACTTGCCTTTGATTAAGGGCAAAAAAAACCTTTTTTTTCAGGGTAGCACCAGTGAAGTTCCCATCTATTTGCGCTATGAAGGGCAGCTGAGGAACCTCAGATTGAAAAAAGCTGATGTTCTCAGGATTATAAAAGACATATGGAAAGCAAAAGCATCCGAAGATGAGAAGGTTCATCAGTTCAGCACCTCTGAGTCAGACAAATGTGTAAGATATGTGTGATATGAGTGATATTTTCTTCTAGGTTGTCATGTACTTCTGTTTCCTTTATTTTCAACAAAAGCTGGATGCCAGCAGCAATTTGCAGGAGTTTGTACCCCAGTATCTGGACAGGCAGTATGGCGAGCAGGCAGGAGAGTGGGCCTACAGCCTGCTGGATGCCATCAAGCGTTTCCTGAAAGATGACTTCATAGGCCTCTTTTATGATATTCTCACTGGCAAGGTTGGTGTTTTGGTGTCATCTTTGATGCGGAAAAATGTCTTTGTTCTCCAAGTTTCATTAGGTGCTCACACTCACTGAGAGTTGGGTGTAGAATTAAGAATTAAGAAGAGTGTTGCTCTGTGGCAGGTGGACGAAAGTGTGTACCACGGGCAGACCCAATTACTATCTCACCTGCTCAGAGTGTTCATACAGAGTGACAGTACTGAGACTGGATTGTTAACTCTATCCGAATTCAGGTGAGGAAGGTGTGAAAAGGAAACACACTTGTATGTAATAGCACACTTTGCTGCAGTATCAATTATAAGATAATACTCTTCAGCTTGCCTGTATTTGGGTGTTTATTCTGGCATGGCTATGAGTAACAGTGATGCCCTGAGGCTGGCGTTCCCCCTAAAAAGGGATAAGGATGTAGAGGACCTGGTGGTGGCTGCTCAGTCAGACCAGGAGACCAGTAAAGGAAGCATTCCTTATCAAAGGCTGTACACAGAGGTGAGTTCTAAAAGACAACATAAGCATAGCACTCAATGTACCAATATGGAAAATGTGTTCAGCATGTACCATAGATGGTCTAATGTTTGTCCCATGATAGGACACTGATGGGAAACACAGTGAATTCTTGGTTCTGGTAAAGAGGCAGGCTATGACAGAGAGAAATCAGTACATTAAACAGCTGAAGGCACAATTAGAAGGCAAAGGGTAAGAGAGCATGAATCCATGAATGATAGTAGTTCATTAATATAGTTAGCTGAGCTTACTTAGCAAGGCTGGAGTGATGTCCCATGTGCTGTTCTTACAGGGAAGTGGGTGTGGAGGATTTAAGAAGTGCTTTTAATATCATTGATCCTACATTGGATTCTGCAACTCTGGATTGGAATTTGAGTATGATCTTCCAAACTAAAGAACTGCACCTGTACACCGCACTTCTAGACACTGAGGTTGCACTCCAGCGCCTCTCTGTGGCGAATGTAAACAGGGCAGGCCCCATGCTTCAACCAGAGTAAACTTATCCCAGTTCATTTTTACATATTGCACATTTCATATGGAGCCATATATTGTAATGTATGAAAAATATATAGTAAAGTATGAATACAGTGTAGAATATTTTCATTGATAAATATAAATGTGCAATGTTCATATAAAACATAAAAAATAACCTACATTATAGACTAAATAATTTGTGTAAAATTTTAAGAGTGGCTCCATTGTTTCTTTATATAAACTGCAGTTTGTATTGCAGAAAGTGGTAGTGAGTGATAGACTTGACAGAAGCATTGTTATATCAAATGTCACCTTCTTATCTTACTGAGCTAAAAATAATCATCATATGATGGTGCCAACATGTTAAATAATTTAAGTTATATAATTATAGTATGGTTATGGAGAACTAAGCATATATATCCAATATCCGCTTGCCCCAATGCTTTGGTCATGTGTTTTCGTTAAGTAGTTTCTCCTCGGGGAAAAAAAAACCACTGAATATTTTACTCCTATTGTTACCTATAAAAAATACATAAATAAAGATTTGTTGACTCAATGTAGTGAATACGCGACCTATTATTCATGTGAGATATAATTCATACAAAAATGACATCTCACACTTCTGGATGTGACTGGGTGTGTTTTTTTTGTATATGATAAATTCCCGCGGTAGCTAACCCCCAAACAACAATTCCCAGCATTCAAATGTGTAAGACGTCTGCGCATGCTCAGCTGAGGAGGCAGCTCAACTTCACCACCGCGCGTCGTAATCGCCATAACTGGAACCGGGGATACGGTTTGGGCTCACGGAGGTAAGCAGTTAGGCATAAAAGATCACGTAACTGTTTAACGTGGTGTTTCGCGTCTCACCGCACAAGTACATATCGTTATAAAATATATTAAAGGGTACCATTAACCCGTAACAACTATTATTTTCACGTGAGACATGACGCTAGCCAGTTAGCTAGCCCATAGGACACGCCTATGTTGTACGACAGGTCTGTTGACGGGGCCGCGCTTGTGGCTAGCTAGCTAGCCAATTCCCACAGTGAAAGTCCGTTGGGCAGCGCGAGGGGCCCAAGAGTATTTTTAGAATGGAACGAAAGCACGTGCTGTCTGGAGTTCCATGTCCCTATAGAGCGGCGTCCTGCGCGAGCGCGTCAGCACGCGGGCCGTTGGCGTCTTTTGAGTCAGTATTGTAGCCGCACCAACGCGCGCTGAGGCGCAGCACGCTGGCTAACGCTAGCCTCTGTTAACATGTTGCATGGGTTCAATGAATCGAGACCTCGGGACTGTACAGTTGTGAACGAGACTCGCGTCTGCTAGCGGACTAGGTAATGGTTCAGTCGCGAAGTGTACGTGCACAAGTTTTTATTTATGTATTTTGTTTTCGCAGTCGTAAGACCAGTCCTTTTGAAAAACCAATAAAAAAAGTATTGCAACTTCACTTTAGCGTTGTCCTGCTAGCGTTACGCTGGGCTAGCTAACGGTAGCGACTTGTGCTGTAGTCAAGCCTGGTGGTTTACCGAGAACTAGCTAGCTGCGACACCAGGCAGTTCTCATAGTCGGTTTACGTTAGCGTGGTTATTATGGTAATTAAAGTGAAGCGTAGTGGACCGCTAGCTAAATAACGTGTCTTGTGATTCACGTTGTTTATTGATTTGGCTGGTCAGATTGAAATGACAAGCAGTCCTCCTCATTTGGTGTAAAATGATCAGTATAGTCAGTTTACAGAAACAAATCTTTAATAAAACTAGTTACTAGTTAGCGTTTTAGGTATCGTTTGCAAACTAATAAAGTTGTATGCTCGTGAAGTTTATAGTATCACTTTTTCCGAATAGCAAAGTTATGCATGTGACATTCCACTGAGCAGCGACGTCGGTCCAGACCGGTCTAGGGCGTGTGTTGGGTAGCTAGCAGAACTAGTTTATTCCGACTCTTATGACCGTGGAAATGTGTTGATTACAGTTTTTAGACATGCAAATAACGGCGTGGAACATGCTCGAATGCTCAGTTGCTTTAATTCGAGATAGTAACATTGTAGTCAACTATAATAACTAGAAGCTGGAGAGTTTAATTGGAACTGTAGTGTACATTTGTTTTTTTCCAGTTCACACATTTGGTAGAAATTTCTCCATCACCCTTTGACACTATATCGGATTTTTAAATGGGATTGTTGATTCAGGCTGTTTTCCATTTGCACACTAATGCAGTCCACTTGGAATACTCATTTGTCATAGTTATTTGATTTCGTGTTGTGGTTTGTGTTTTTAGTGGGTCATTCAGTGGGTAGTTCGTTTTGTGTCGTTCATTGCTGATACATTCCAAACACATTATGTACATTTTGGATATATGTTAAAGCCAGTTTCACAGAGCCAGATTAAACATAAGGCTAATCTGAAATTGACGATATAAGGTGATTTCTCCATGTGTACTCCAGTTCAGTCAAACACTATGGCAAGTGCATGTCTGCAAAAGTAGAGCTATAAGAGTAACATAGCTAACAAGTAATAGAACCATGTGACCACAAAGTAACATCATGTACACTGCATGGCAGAAGCATTAAATGCTTGCCTCAAAGTGGGGTGGGGGGCATACTAATCTCAAATGACCTAGCTTTCTGACATAAAAATGTGAACAGAAGTGCATTTCACAGCTGAAACCTGCTCTGGCAGCCACCATGAATTTGCAGTCACTTTCTAATAGGGAGTATTGAATTTCATGGGCCAGTAAGATAAATGATAAATTTCACCTTGTGGCCTATAGCCAAATTGATAACTGATAGTTTTACCATAATGCATTTTAGAATTCAAAGTTCAAACTATATAAGTGCAGTGTTGAACATGTTAAACATGTTGACCTCTCAAAATATATAATACATTTTTATTAATTTAGTCATAGTCATTTAATGGGATAAACATCACCATTAATGTAAGCATGTGTTACAGGTAACACAAAGGTTTAGGATTAGCAGAAAGTTGTTTTTTTATTTTTTAAACCTTTCTCGGATATTATTACTACCTCGAACTTATGTGGGGACACCAAAGCATATGGTTAGAAACTACAGCCCCTAGAAAAAAAGAATCAGTTGCATCAGCCAAAATTCCTATACTGAACAGATAGGCCTAACGATAAATAAAAAATCAGATATGTTGTGCTCTTTAATGTTGTAAATCTGGTTTGATTTATACATCCAAATTGTTCAGTCCATTGTTTTCTGAAAGTTACTTGGGTATACTACATTGTTTGAGACGTGCATAATTATTTCATAATGTAGCCTATTTTGCCTGATGCTTAACATGTCTTCCTGGATCAACTACATTTGAGATTGTATGGAAAATTTGTCAGTTTTATTTTTCCGATAATCATTCTTTTTCATCTTGTTGATGACAGCTGTTAAGGATATAGAACTTGAGGATATAGAACACATGTAGTTTAAATCTAGAGCATTTAAATATATATATAAAAAATAGTCATTGATTTAATACTTTTCCCATCAGTGCCTGTAGCTGGGTGAATCAGGATGGGAGACAAGCCGATTTGGGAACAAATAGGATCCAGCTTTGTGCAACATTACTATCAGCTGTTTGACACAGACAGAACTCAGCTTGGATCAATATATGTAAGTATTTTGTTGGGGGAGGGAGATCACTGTACAAAAGGATTCACCTTGCATTACTTATATTGTCATATATTAACAATACTTGATATTGTTAGGGCTTTATTAAAAGTATCTGTTGTATACCTTGAGCAACACTGTGTGTAAGCGCTCTCTGGTTTATTTATCAAAAATGTTGATTAATGCTTGGTATCACTAGTTTTCAGAAGAGCTGCCTTTTGCATAAGAAAAGGGGTTCTGCACAGATCCTAATGGCCACCGTTAAACCCCTTGTACTTCACTCTCTTTGGCCACTGGGTGTTGGTTATGCTTGTAAAGCGTGTAACCTGCCCTTATTCTCTCTTACAGATCGATGCATCATGCCTTACGTGGGAAGGGCAGCAATTCCAGGGAAAAGCAGCGATTGTCGAAAAACTCTCTGTAAGGCTTTACTTGTTTGATTTAGACTCAGTTACACCTAAATAGGCACTGAAAGGGGCCATTCTTATAAATGTGCAGCACTCCCTACTAAAAATATTGCTTTTTGGAAGGGATGGCTTACAAATTCACATTGGCAGTGATGGGCCACATTCAGCCACCAGGCTCAAAACTTGACTGGAAATTTGTATACAGGCAAATTGAATTGTGCTTTTTGCTCCCTCTCTTTCAGTGTACTGCAGCCATGCAAGGCTGGAGTTCTTGGAACTTTCCATGTATGCTTGCAACTATACACCGTTGAAGTCTTATATGAGTTGGGCAGCAACATTATGCACAGTGTCAATTCCCTGAATGCCTTGTTTTTGATCAGAATGCCAAATTCTACACGGAGAACAGGACTTAAGCATGAGATGCATCCAAGCAGTTAGCAAATGTGTTTTTTTAATGCGTCTTTTTGTCTCTTCAGAGTCTGCCCTTCACAAAAATAGCTCACAGCATAACAGCACAAGATCACCAGCCCACTCCCGACAGCTGCATATTGAGTATGGTAGTAGGACAACTAAAAGTAAGTATTTACTTGCCTTTGCTGCCCCTGCCTCCTACACAGTCTATCTGTGCAGCATTTCCTTTGGCGTGTTGGATTGGTGGGAAGTGAGCTGATTAAGTTCGTCCCTTCTGCTGTACAATATCCATATTATTAATGGGGGGAGATTTGGAGGCTCTATTTGAGGCAGATCTGGAAAGAACCATGGGCTCGCACTCCACTCTAGTAACATGCGTCCGTGGCACATGACACAGAGGTGCACGTTCAAATGTTTTCAATGAGGAGATATTTCAGAGCTGTAGTGTGTGTGTTTGTGTGTGTATCTGTCAGGCTGATGAAGACCAGGTGCTGGGCTTCCAACAGACCTTTCTGCTGAAACATTACAGCAATGTCTGGGTTTGCACCAACGAGGTCTTCAGGCTTGCCCTGCACAACCTTTGACCTCACGCACCCTCTTTGCTCACATGGCCTCTCCCTCTGACTGTGTGTAAGGACCTGTGCTCTGCTCGGCTTGCCCTGGCTCAAACAGCCTCTCTTACTAATGACCCTGGGCAACATTCAGGTCCAGCCCCTGTCTCGGTTCCCCTGCTATCGGACCACTCTTCTGAGTTGTATTTATAGCATACAGTGGCACTGTGTAAAAGTGTGAAAGCGTTCAGTGTGAATTAGTCTGTTGTGCAAAAGCTCTGATGTTCTAAGAACATTAAGTCTTAACTATTTTCTAAGAAAGGAGAAAAAATGAATTTTTTGAACTAATTTCATGCTTTGACTGTGGTAATAGTTGTCCGTGTAGCTTTGCCCTTATAAGCAAGTAAAAATCAACATGGAGATGAATGCGTGGTGGGATTGTGTGTAGGTATCTACAGCAAGGGTGGTGTGGGGGGCAGCTTCCTCAAACCTTGCATTTCTAATGCATACGAGTCCTATGAAAAGACCCCCAGTGGTATGGCTGGGAATAACATTTCATATATTTTTATTCCTGCTACTACTACAAGCGTTCGGACGCAGTTGTATAGACCGTGTTTTACATATACAATTGGTACATTTTGTTTTGGTTTTTTGGGCCCTTCAGGTTACCATAGGTGTAGTATTTTAGATTGCACAAAGTGGTTACAATATGTACTAGATCTAGGCTTTCATTGTCTACCATTTAAAATGGATTTTAGAAGTAATTCCACCTCTAGAAGTATGGAGGTAATTGGAGAAGATCTCTGTGTATGCGGTGTCTTGTCAATCTGTGTATAGTTATTGTAATTTTACTTGATTGATTTAGAAGCATTATTATTAAGGATAAACTTACTTATGGCAAGCACAGAGCCTGCATGTCTCACCTGTCTGTTTTGTACTGGCCATTAGGGCGGGAACTGAGCCTAAAGTAAAATTCTACCTAAAGCTGGATATCATCAGTTATCATCAAGCTCTGAATGCAATTATGGACATTGAGGCAATTTTTTGACCAATGTTTTTGCATCGTTGCCTATCTTTTCATCTTGCTGTTTTTGAGTTGGTGTGTCGAGTATAACTCAAAAATGTGTGTGCCATATTTTTGTCAATTGTGATTTTTCACCGCAATCGAAATTTGTCCTCCGCTTTTTACCCATCTGTGCAGTTAGAACACACACACACTAGTGATTACTAGGGGGCTGTGGATCACACGTGTCCAGAGCGGTGGCCAGCCCTAGCCCTGCGCCCAGGGAGCAGTTGGGGTTAGGTGCCTTGCTCAAGGGCACCTCAGTCATGGCCTCAGGTCTGGGAATGGAACCCACGACCCTCCGGTCACAAGACCAGTTCCCTACCACGAGGCCATGACTGCCCGTTAGTTCTAGACTACTCCATTAGTTCACTATATTGGAATTAGGAGTGAGCGATCTTCACAGAAAACAATCACGATCCACATGAATTGCAAGCCCAATTCTTAAATGTATTGTAAAAAATATCCAGATTCAAAACAATCTGATCTTATTTGTTTGCACTGTTTAGCAAGGTACTGCATTATTAAAGACACTATTATTAAAGATCCGTTTGAAAACAAAGGTAAACTTTATTTTAAAAGAAAGTGTTTCGAGACCTTGTGACATATAGTTGAGAGGGGTTGCACAGCTTGAGTGAAACACGTTGCATGTTCATTCAGATAAGATGAATAAGTAGATTTGTTGCAGTGCCTCTGCATAGTCATTCATTTAATCTTACTCGAATCAAATTGTTTTCAAAATGCATCACACACCCTGTGATACACACAGACATTGTGCTGGGTTTATGAATTTAGCATGGATTCACTATTACTGGCTAGCAAAGTTTTTTGTGGAGATTAAAACAAAACATTAGTGGGAAAAGGTCATGATTTTGATTACTTGCTTAAAAAGTAGGTTGTGCACATCTTCAAGTTTGGTCACAGAATAAAAATAATCAGATCGCCCACCCCTAATGTCAATTTATCAGGTTTTTGTTGTTAATCTTCATCAGAAACATACTATTTATCTATGTATCTAACTACATATTGTGAATAGCCTACATGTTGTAGATAGCACTTGAAAATATGTGGTTGTGAGAGTCTAAGTCTAATGACTTCCATATAGAAAATGTTTTTGGAAATGTTTAAGTGATTTTTTCCATGTCTCCCAGCCCTATTGGCCATATTCAGACTAATGCATTTGTGATATACCCGTTGCTTGACTGAAAACGTAGGCATACGCACTGTATACTAACATTCTGTAAACATATGTGGCTAGGAATGCATCGATATAGAAACTGGTACTGCTTATTATTTAGCATAAAAATGCTCCTACACCATCTGACACTGGTACTGTGTGATGTGCACAGTGTACATTTGCGATGCTCATGAGCAGACAGCATGGGAATGTCAACAATCTGGAAGCATTTGATGGCAGTCAAAGCAGACTGCGATCTGAGAAAACATCAAAGGGCTACTGCAGCATCTTCTTGCTGTCACAGTTTCTCCCCTCATGGTGCCCTGGTTCCCATGGCATTCACACCATGTTTACTTATTTATATTGAGTTACATTCCTGTCTCTGCCCTGTTTTGTGGTTCTGCTACCCACTATACCTCACCTGCATCCTGTCAGTCCTTCATTAGTTTGTGTTTTTCTGTCCCTCGTGTTCTTGTTTGATTGGCCCTTGTCATGTGGCTTCTTGATTTGCTAAATCTAAGCCCATTCTTCTGTTTCCCTATGATTCTCTGCTCACATCCGATTTGAGCTTTTTTTATTCTTGTGTACACTTAGCTTCAGTTTACTATCTTTTGTCCTTTTATAATTGGCTATTGTCTAGCAAAAATACACGTGTCCTGCCTTGTCTACACTTGCGTTATACTTAAAACACACACTACCCAATGAAACCTCTTAACGTCAACTGAAAACTCATGACAAGGAATTGGTGCTAGAAGGGAAAGAAAAATCTGAACACACCCTTAAGTTAAAACTTTGAAAAATTCCAAAGATTTAACTCATTCCTTTACCATGTTGGTACACAACAGGATGCTAAAATCAACATTTATTTATTAAGGTACACTGCATGAATTTACAATAACTCCAATATCAACTGTTCCTTAATACATCTGCATTGCTTAATACTAAGTAGATTGCTAATTTTGTTAAAAGTATCTGTATAAGTGAATACCGAAAAACATGGGGACATACTTGATTTAGACAAAATTGTATCGATGCATCCCAAGACATGGCTTAGGGTTAAGCATTTGACACTCTTGTTTTAGGAATGATAATTAAACTCTGGGCCTTGAATTAAAAAACTCCAGTCCTATGTTATTTCTGGTAGTTACCAGGAGTACCTTATTATGTAAGAGTTGGGTATGCCTACAAAGTGGCAAGTTGTCAATGGCCAGCCAATCATCTCTTTAAAGATTGTAAAATCCAGGACTGGAAATTTGATTCAAGTTTTGGAATTTAACAAATTTGCTCTGTGATCTTGCATGGACCTCAATTGGCTCATGAGTTGAACTAACACTAATGTAGCTTTGATAGTGTGTCCTGATAAATAGCTGTAGTCCCAAGACTTCTGGCTGCATTTATTTATTTTTCTTATCTTGTCAATGGAGTCCATCACTGAAAACTGTTGCTAATCCTCTTGATTTGTGTATTTTGTTCTCAGGCAGATGATGACCCCATCATGGGATTCCATCAAAGCTTCATCCTGAAGAACATTAATGAGGCGTGGGTGTGCACCAATGACATGTTCCGCCTGGCGATACACAACTTTGGCTAAAATGCACCAATGGCTGTCAGGGAAATGGGGGAAGGTGGAGGACGGGGCACCCCGCCCCCAGCCATGCCTCTCAGTCTGCCCTTCATTCATCACTCTTTGAGAAATGGCACCGGATTCCAAGAAGTCAAATCACAGAATAACGTGCAGGCACATACAGTAGCGCCTCAACTCCAGCCGTGAGACGTGTTTCTTTGCTGAAAGCCCACAGATCCATCAGTGACCCCTGTTCCTTCGCTGATCTGCATGATGACGGGGAGCTCGAATCAGAGGACACTGACCAGGAGAGAGAGAAAAAAAGGCGTATTAACCTCTGCCAGTTACTATTTACATTTTAGTTGTTGAGTTTGACTTTGAACTAATAACTGTCTTAACTGTCTATCTTTTGCTTTAGTACCTAGTGTGTTATCAGCTTGCTTTTAGAATATGCTCCTTACAACTGAACTTTACTTTTGTTCTTCCTTCTTTCCTTATCCCTCTGGAACATTGGAGCCTCCATTCATTGTGATGTCAGGTTGCTCTAGCTATCCAAAGAAACATTAAACACCATACAGACTCCTCCCCCCTCCTTTCCCTGCAGACCAGTGTGCTTCCCGCCTTCTGCTCACTGATCTCTGTGACAATAATTACCAAGCCACGATACACAATAAAACCTGACTTTTTCTTAACAACAGCATCATCTTGTTCCTACCCATGTCTGATTTTACACCTGGCTTTTCCTTTTGTGTTCCATGACCATTTTGTTCATACTGCTTGCTGTTTTGTTTTTTTTTCCTTTTAATAGTTATGCTTTAGATTGCATTATAGGAGTTCTTTTAGGAAGCCACAAAGCTGGGAAAAGCTCTTATAACCTGTGCTTAATGTGAATGCCTTTGCCTTGATGTGTGCTAATTTTTACCAAATAGTATTTACTTAACTAGTAGAATAAGATGGGCTAAGACAGCTTAGCCTGTAATATAGTAATGGTTTGCATATTGTTTACTTGCTTAGATCCTGATTCAGACCATTACTATTTAGGAAATATTTTCTTTTTCTGATACAACACAAGTGAAGTTTGTCTTTTGAAGACATTTAGTAATGATGGGGGGCAAATATACCATATTACATCTCGACACTTTGGCTGTTTAAGGTCTTTATTGTTAATCTGAAGGAGTTGGTTTCCCTCCTTTTGCCTAGATTCCTGTGGAAATTGGTTCTCAAACAAATGGCTAACACCGTCAAAGCTAAAGTGCCCATCCATTTGATTACCCATTAAGCCTTAATTCTTTGTACTTTTGACAGGAAGTACTATTTAACAAAAAGGAATTGGAATTGTGAACATTAAATACTGGTGTGGGAGGAGTGAAGAGAACCTTGACAACAATCATGTGTTTATGTTTCAGGGACATTACTGAGGGTAGCAAAAAAACATTGGAGGTTATGAAGGTTTTATGTCAAATTGTGGTACAGATATTGGAATCTACATTTAGTGTGCTGTGGCATTTGCACTCACGTATTCAATCTGTAGTGTAGGAGTTTCAGATAAGAGCTGCCATGTGACTTGCTATAAGTCACTATCTTACACTTTGGTCTCATGCAATTTTTTCCTCCAAGCTTTATGGTCCTAGCTCTACTTTATGGAGAGAAACTGCAGTTAATGGCAGTGGAAGACAAAATAAGTACACTTATATTCCTTTAAAACAAAAGTGAATGCCCTGTAATACACAGAGTATTTCAATTGCTGACTGGAAATAAAGAACATCAAAGTGATAGATGATACCATTGTGATTTTTAAAATTACTGAGGAATTTTCACTTCTAGTTTTTGGAAGAAAGGTGCTAAATTCGGTCAATGGCTCTTCTCCAGAGAGAAGGACAGCAAGGTATAATAATTCTGCGTTCAGTGCAGTGGTACTAAAATCTCTTCGTACCGAAATGGGGATATGACGAAGGAACTGAGAAAGCGGTTGTCGTTGTCGCTGCTGGGAATGAAAACGTAGCAGCACCAACGGAAGTGGAGTGTAGTTGCAAGCTTTTCGTAAGGGGCGAACACAGGACAAAACTAGTGGAAATTCGTCACGTCTACTCGCCTTCACCCCCTCTCCCTACCTTATGGCTTCCAATTCCAACATAGACATAGAAGGCGCGACCCAGCATCTTCGAGACATCTTAAAACTGGACCGACCCAGTAATTCAACCGGTGAGTTACCGGAGAGCGGCGCAGGTGTAGTTAGCCGTTAGCCTTCGCTCGCTCACTCACTCACACACGCTAGGCCTCAGCTGGACGACGTTCCTTTAGCGTAGCGCTTCGTACGAGGTGCCCGTGTAACTTTCACTTCACGGTAACAGCCGACCCACTATTGCGAGACGTGACCGATTAGTTAATACGTTATATACTGGAGTAGTAATTTTGCTCGGTGCTGATTATTTAATTTGAGGAGAGAGAAAATAAAAGTCTGAAGTGGCGGTTTGGCCAATTAGCTTGCTGGCTAACGCCAACAGTTAGCCTGCTAGCACAACAAGCTAATCTTTGCACTAGCAAATAGTTTCTGACCTAGCTTGCTAGTTAAATGGGACGGTTGGCTTGTTAACAGGCATGTTGATGTTGAAGCTCCCAATGTTTTTATTAGAATTGTCGGCAACATGTGTTTTTATACACGATTTGCTTCAGCGAAGATTACATTTTGTTTAAAACGTCAAGAGTTAATGTGGCTGTTGTTTCTGCGTTTTCGTGTGTAGCTAGCTAGTTAGGTTGCTAGCATAATATTTTAACGGCCTTCAGTACAGTAGGTTATATTTGACAGTGATTTGATACTGAAACTTTAACCCATGAGCTAACTAGTTTGCTTTCCTATCTAGACTGTTTCGTCAAATGTGGTTTGTAGTAATCGGGTGGACATTCCAGGTTCAGAAAGTAAAAGTCCTCATCAGGATTTTGCTCAGGCTTCCTTGGATTGTGTTGATTCTACTAATTTTAACTGGACTGCACTAATTAGAACATCCAGCAAGCTTGAGTAAAATCCCGAGAAGGAGTTTTACTTTCTGAACCTGGAATGTCCACCACTACTAGTAATATGTATTATGCCAATGCATCACTAGTGCTGGCACCTAAACGGTGTGTTCCTTCGTTTCAGAGGGCCCTACAGGTGAGTGCCAGAGGATGACCTCCGTTAATGGAGAGTTAAACGGGCTGCTGAGTGCTGACCTTATTGGAGCAGGAGTTCAAACTCCACTAGTGGAACCGACAGATCACAACTCTGACATGAGCACGCCGGAGACTCAAACAATGTAAGCATCATCTTTACCTGATGTGATTTTTCTCACTTGTGAACTGCTGCGCGTGTGTATGTTTGAACACTGAAGTTCTTGTATGCTTTACTTGGTTTTGACAGACAGCATAGTATTAATGTCCTACAATAAGGCTAAATATTACAATTTATTGTTTTATATGTTGAATAAACAACTGTATGGAAATTATGTACCTGTAATGAGTAGAAAATAGCATTTTCAATTCTTTATTTACATGTATAACGTGTGTATATTTAATCTCTAGCTCTTTATCTGGGGATGATGGCTCTACTTGCATTGCCATTACTGCTGGCAATGTGGAAATAGTGGCCAGCCGAGACTCCAGTATAGACAGTAAAGCTCGTGGGAGCAATAAGGTATGACTCAATTGTTTTTGAAAGTCAGATCTGCATTGGAAATACTGAGTGGATGTTTGTATGAACATAAAGCCATGTTTCTTCTACAGGTGAAGATACAGCCAGTGGCAAAATATGATTGGGAGCACAAGTATTACTATGGAAACCTAATAGCTGTGTCTAATGCATACTTGGCATATGCCATAAGAGGTAAGTAAACAGACATTGCAAGTCTGAGTTGGTGGGTGTTGTGCATCCTTCTGCTTGAATTCTTGATTAGCTCTGTGAATTGAGCATCGATTGGTTTCACATAAGACTATGCAATATCCAAACTAGGACAGCTTTTTCTGCACGTTTTGATGCAGCAGAAGGTTTTTGATTGATCAGAACTTTACAGGCCAGAATCTTTATTGCTGTACTTTTTGGCCAGAGGCTGTTGTCTAATTAGATTTTGTCAAGAGTAAAATGGAAAGGCCCTGCAATCACATTGACTAGACTGCATAATTCTTATTGCAGTAGAAATAATGAGCTTCCATAGTTTCACAAAGAGTTTTCAGTCTTTATCGTTTTATAAGAAGTTGTAAGCATTTGGTAGTTTTGAGTTGAGCTTCACTTCAAATTTTTGCTCCTGTTTTCAAATGTAACCTAATTCTGCTGTGCTCGTGTCAGCTAACAGTCTGACGTGCATGTCCACAGCTGTCCTCCACTTCAGGCAGGGACCATTCGTACAGCAGGTTCATGCTTAAGTCAGTTGCATCACAGTATAGGCTCTCCACCTTTATGCGCTTTGTTCTCAAAGCTTTTTGTGTTTATTTGTAGTTCCATCACACGACATGAATATTAGTGGCAACATGTGAAATATCCATTGTCATGCATGGGAAGATTTGTTTCTCTACTGCGCAGAGGAGAACTCTTGGCAGTCATGTGACTTGCTGTGCTGTGATTTGACCCCGCCTACATGTTTCCAGGTGCCAACAACCATGCCATGATCCGCGTGCTGCGGCTGGGCTCGACGGAGCGCACGCTGCTAAAAGGCTTCACGGGGGCGGTCACAGACCTGGCCTTTGCTCACCTCGACTCCACCCTGCTGGGCTGCGTCGATGAGGCTGGCAACATGTTCATCTGGCAACTCACCAGCCACAACAGCAAAATACAGTATCTTCCTCTGGCAGGGCAAGTTAGGTGGTCTAGCGCTTTGGCACATTGCCTGGTTCTTGCACCCAGCCATCAGGACTGGGCAGAATTAGAAATCTTTGGTCCAGGGTGTTTTTGTACATGGCAGGGGAAATGGAAGGCCATGAGTGTGTTAGACGTGGCATTTGGACGTGCTGTAGCCCCTTAACGACATCCCTCAGAGACGAAGTGATCGTGCACATTCGGCGGCCCGAGGACACACCACTGAACTCCAACCGCAGGCTAATTTGGTGTCCCTTCATCCCAGAGGACAACGACGACACTCCTGAGGACGTGTGCCAGACTCTTGCCCTGCTGCACGAGGACCGGGTAAACTGCACCCTCAGAATGGCTATTCGCCCCTTGCTTTAACCTACTTTTGTCTTTTGGTTCATTTTTGACTCCTCTTGATTAGCTTTTTCTTTCATCCCCTTCATGTCTGCATAGGCTGAGGTTTGGGACCTTGACATCCTGCGGTCCAGTAACCACACGTGGCCTATGGATGCCACTGAGCTTAAGGAGGGCTTCATCACCATTAGAGGGCACACAGCGGTAGGCAGTAATCATCTCACTGCTTGCCCTCTTGTGTCTGTCGCCACTGCGATGATGAGCTACCCCAGCCTGTAATTGCAGTACACACCACTGACTTGCACTCAGCCTGGACTCTGCTTTTCTGCAGCGAATCAGCGAGGGCGCTCTGTCCCCTGACGGCACCGTTCTGGCCACGGCCAGTCATGATGGATTTGTCAAATTCTGGCAGATCTACATTGAAGGGCAAGACCAGCCAAGGTATGCTCAGTGTTTGCACTGCCTCTGTGAAGACACCAAGCAGATTAGCAGCATTTGGCATTAGCTGCATATCAGCTCTGCAGTGTTCTGGAAATAAAACTGTCGTGAATCAGTGAGCTATAATTAAGAACATGGTATAAATTCTTGATTTGGGGTTTGATTGCACTTCTCCCAGTTCACTTGTCTGAGTGCTGAATGGTCAGTATGTAATTCTCAGTCTCCAGTCTCTGAAGCTGTCTCTGTCCCGCAGATGTCTGCACGAGTGGCAGCCCCACAGTGGGAGGCCTCTCTCCTGCCTTCTTTTCTGTGACAACCACAAGAAACAAGACCCAGAGTGAGTGACCATATAGTACTTTTCCACCAACATGGTGACTGTGCCAAATTCTTGAACTGTTCTGTGCTTTTTCCGTTACAAAAGAACTGGTTCTTAGCTGGCAGAATTGCTGCTGTTTTGACCTCATAAACCTTTTGAAGCAGAACCACGGACTCTAATGACACAAGTGGCCAAAAGGGTGGGGCCCTGAATGCCCACCCCAGATCCCCATTTATACTGGCTGGTGGAAATGGGGTGTGTTTTTGTAACCCCACACTTACTGCACCACGAGCAGCAACACTTAGTAGGCACATGCCAGTTTTTCACCAAGAATCAGCTCCATGGCACAATCTCCTGACTACAAATGTCAACCTGACTGCTGCAGTAGTGAATGGCGGTGGAGGTTGTAATAAGTTACTGCTGGCGCTGGGTTTTTGTCCACACTTGCTGAAGCTTGGCTTTGTGCTGCGCTCCAGTGTGCCCTTCTGGAGGTTCCTGATCACTGGGGCAGACCAGAACCAGGAGCTGAAGATGTGGTGCACCGTTTCATGGACTTGCCTCCAGACTATTAGGTATGTATGAAGGTTACATCCACAGTTGTGCTTTACACGCTAAGGTAGATTTGAACCGTCTTACTGATAGTTTGTCCAAACATTTGATGATCTAAATCCTGATACCTGTTTGGGGGGCAATATTTGTATTGTGTGATTGTGTAGCACCATTGGGATTCATTGTTGTGAAGTTATGCTGTTGTTTTTGGGTTGTGTGTTTTAGGTTCAGTCCGGACCCGTTAAACTCCAGCGTCCTGCCTAGTCTGAAGGCCAGCCTGGACCTGTCTGCCGAGTGTCTCATCCTCACGGACGTGCAGAGAAAGGTCCGCACAGTCTCCTCATCCACTTTGAATAGGCTTGAATAGGCACTCCATAGTACTGACATTAATGGTCTCCCTTTTAATGTGGCTTTTTAAACAGACCATAGTCCACAGAACCTGCAATGTGCAATGGAATATTGGAGTTAATAAAGAATTGCTACTAGGCCCTGGTGATGTATATCATAGACAACGATAATAAACCATGTGACATGGTTGGAGAAAAATTCTGGGGATTTATATTGTTTTACTTACCTTGAGAATAGGGGGAAAAAAAAGATTTGCCACAAAACTGAAACTGTAACATGTCATGCCATTTGTAATAACAGCTTGTTTTGAAAGAGCTCCATTCTAACACTGCTAACGTTCCTGTATATTTCCAATGGTGATTGATGCTAGGTATCATGTCCTGGGTAAGCTACATCAGATCAAATGTGCATGTTCCTATGCTGTTAACACAAGTGGGGTGTACTGTCTGAAAGTTCTAAACGTTGCATATGTTCCTGTCCTTCCTATAATGGAGATGCATGAAGAGAGTGTAGTGAAATTGATCGTGTAGCTACCACATTTCCTGCAGTTCACTTTTGTGTGAATGAAATTATGCTATTGTTCAGATGTGGATATTTTAATTGAACAAAACAATGAAAAATGCATTTAAAGATTCTGGAATTCAGGAAGTCTTGTTGGTGTTCTAAATGAACAGAAGATGTGAATTATACTGGCTTAATCAAAAGAATAAATCATGAGAGCAACCATAAAATAATTAAGCCCAAATGCAAATTAATGCTTAAATGGAACTGAACTAAACGATTTAAGGGAGCTTACTGTAGGTAACATGTTAATCTACAGCAGGCTTTTCAAAAGAAACGTGAGCCTGTTTATTTTCTTCAGTTTTAGCACCCACTTGGAGGATGTATGGGTACTAGGCACCCACTTGGAGGATGTATGGGTACTAGGCACCCACTTGGAGGATGTATGGGTACTAGGCACCCACTTGGAGGATGTATGGGTACTAGGCACCCACTTGGAGGATGTATGGGTACTAGGCACCCACTTGGAGGATGTATGGGTACTAGGCACCCACTTGGAGGATGTATGGGTACTAGGCACCCACTTGGAGGATGTATGGGTACTAGGCACCCACTTGGAGGATGTATGGGTACTAGGCACCCACTTGGAGAATGTATGGGTACTAGGCACCCACTTGGAGAATGTATGGGTACTAGGCACCCACTTGGAGAATGTATGGGTACTAGGCACCCACTTGGAGGATGTATGGGTACTAGGCACCCACTTGTAGGATGTATGGGTACTTGTGAATATGCATGTGGAGGTGTGGTTTCTGGAAGTCTACAAGTAGTTGGGGCTTCCAGTTCTTTTCTTTCGTTAAATAATATATTTGTCATTTAATTTGGCAATGGCAATGAGTTTTATTTAGACTTTTCAGTTACAAAGGCTAAAGATGGCACAGGTATTCTTTTCCTATGGTGGAGAGAGGTGGCATCATTGGTGTAGGTAATTAATTACTTATATATGGTACATTTTATATAATGTACCGTAATATAAATATGGTTAAAATAGCAAAAATTGACATGAAGTTTCAAATGCTGATTCACTGGCAGTGAAATTATTCATCTGAATATTTTAATAAGAAATGTGTGTATGCATGCTTGTTTACTATCTAAATTTGTGGAAAGCTATTAGGAGCTGCTTATTGGGTCTGTGCTTATTTGTTTTTAATGACCGTGTGTATGTCTGAACTAAAGAGTGCAGTGCATTATGGGTGCCAGGGCTCTTGCACATGGGCCAGATCCTGCGTGTCGCCCGACAGGCCAGGTGGGGTAAGGTGCTAACAGCACCAAGGGCGTGGACTTCATTTTGTCATACTGATAGAAATGCGTACAAGGGTATCTGCCAAGCAATGTAAATGTCATTTGATCAGTTCCATCTGGCACTTGATCAGTTCTCAGTGGATCCTGGGAGATGTGGGTTGGGCCCTGGGTGACTGTTCTGATTGTATGTCGTTGAGCAGGTGCTGTATGTGATGGAGCTCTTCCAGGACCAAGATAAGGGTCGTGCCAGCTTTACGGCGGTCTCTGAGTTCCTGCTCACGCACCCTGTGCTGAGCTTTGGCGTTCAGGATGTCAGTCACGCCCGTCTGTGCCACACTGAAGTCCTTCCCCCCGACGAGGAGAGTGAGAGCATGACTGCAGGTTAGAGACTTGCTTTTGTACTGGTTCACCAGTTGGATGTGTCAGATCAACAGATTCTTTGGATGACGAGTCCTCTTTGGCAATGTATTTACTAAGGTTTGGCAGATAACCATTCCCCAGTGTGTGATCCTGCAGGTATTTGATTCTTATTATTATTTCACCTTTCACAGAGGGAAGCCACGGGCCTCTGGAGTCCAAATCAGGAATTCAAATCAAGCTTTACTGTGTGCACACAAAGTGAGTTTGTTAACCACATCCTTCCCACTCCTGCCCCCTTCCACATTGCCTCAAAAATCATTTTGCCCTGACGCCTTGAATTCTGAGTAGCTTGCTTGTGCAGCTCGGGGCTTATGCATGCATTTAGTGGATATGAATCAACGAATCCTTACACACGGAGTCATGAAAGCTGCACGGTGTTCTAGAGGTGATGTGTACAGCAGTGTTCGAGTGTGAGAAGCTGTCCTGTAAAGCATTCTCCTGTCACAGGTCCCTCCAGGACGTCCAGATCTGGTTCCAGCCCAACCAAGATGCAGCCGCCTCCCTCTTCATGCCGGCGAGCTCCAGCTCCCAGGACGGTTTTGGTACGACCCACGGCTTAATGCCCTCGATTATGTTTATCCTCTTGCACCATCTACTAATCTCTCTTGTAATACCTGAAGCGAGCGGAGCTTGGTTCCCAGCGTCGTCCTTGCGTGTGCCTGGGCGCTGTGTTCTTGGCCATGACTCTTGCGTGCTCTTCACCGCGACTTTTATAAAAACGTTTTCCAGGTTTCGCGGATCCACTGACTGATCTGAGTGTAGAGGCACTGAGCTCGGACAAGGAGTCTGCGGGCAGCGGCTCGCAGAGCGACCTGTGCAAGATGCCAGCTCTCCCCGCCCCTGCAGACTTTCTGAGCCCCTCGGGCAACGCCATGCCCAAGCTCATGACCCCAGATGCCTTCTTGACCCCCAGCACATCTGTAAGGCTCCATGCTCACTTACTATTCTAGTTCTGCAGCAATACTGCAGCTACTGTTAACTGTATGGTGATGATGATGAAAGTAATGTTAATAATAGTACTGTGCCACCTCAGGTGCCCGCCTCTCCTGGTAGCAGTGCCAGCAGCCTCACAATAGTCACAGCCATGAGCAGCTCGGACAGCGGTGCCAGGTAAGACTCGGACCTGTCAGTAGGCGCTGGGCTAGATTTAACGTGCCTGCTTCTGGGACAAAATCAGTTTAGTGCAGCGGTTCTCAATCAGGTCCAGTACACCTTAGACAGGCAGTCACGATCTCTGCGGTCCTCGATCACCTGGTTCAGGTGAATGTGGAGCTGGAAAAGAGGCAATCTGCTCTGGGTAGGACTTCAGAGCCATGTGATACTGCAGCGCAGACACAGACATTGCAGCCGGTTTGTGATCCTGTATAGCAGTCAGTGCCACCTGTGTTAGTGCTGTCCCTATTCATGTCGGTAAGCCATGCGCTATTAACACAGGCCTGTGGAGGACCTGACTCAGAGCCCCAAGCTGGGGATGGATGGAGGCAGCAGCCTGAACCTCAGCGCCAGCACCAACAGCCCGAGGTCCAGCTCCATCCTCATCCCAGGCCTGGGAGAAAACCTCCAGGTACTTCTCCACCCAGTGCCAAACTCCGTTATGTACATCAGTGCTAGTTATGCCAAGATTTCTTTTTGCGTGTTGCAGACTGTTGTATGCTTCCTTGCTCTGTCTGTAAGAGAGAATATCAGATTTAGATATAAACGTACAGCAATTATATATGTACAACAATTTAAAGCCATTCTCTGGGCAACATATTTACTTTGGCTTAGAATTTGTTTATTGTTATTTGTTTATTCTTAAACGGCTGTATTTGTATTTGCACTTTTGTTTTAATCCAGTGTATAAGAATCATTATGACTTTCACTGTTGGTAAATCTTTACCTAAGAGAGCCCTTTCAAGTCCTTCTTTTGGCTCTTGCATTGAGCGTTCTTTCTTTGAGTCTAATAGGGGCGCTACACCCCAACCTCCTCTCTATTTGGTTCCCTTTCTCCTCGCCCCACGCCACCCTGGCCTGGCCGCACACCAGGGCTTCTCTCCTCCGCTTGTGCGCTCTCCCTCCCTCCTGCACGAGGCCTCTCTGCTGTGTGAGGCGGTCCCCTACACTCACGCGCCTCCCCTGCCCTACCCGCTGCCCCCTATGCAGGTGCTGTCCTCTCCGAACCCGCCCCTGTCCCTGGACCTGCAGGTCATGGAGCCCATGCTGCTACCCCCGGCGTCGCCTACCAGAGCCCGCTCCCCGGACGTCATCTCCTCCGCCTCCACGGCCATGTCGCAGGACATCCCCGAGATCGCCTCCGAGACGCTGCAGAGGGGCCTGGCGGGTGCGTCTGCGGGCGAGTCGCGCGACCCGCTCCAAGGCCTCCACGCGGACACCATGGCCTCGGCTGCCTCCGCCCTGCACCTCCTCTCGCCCCGGAGCCGCAACGGCTCCGAGCACGTGCTCATGCCGCCGGAGCTGGGAGGGGCGGGGCCCGGCGATGGTGAGCAGAGGCTGGGCACCACACCCTCGCTGCTGGAGACGGCGCTGTCGCAGGAGAACGCAGCGGCCGCTGCCTCCTGTTCTGACAGCAGCGCCAATCACAGCTGGCCCGCTGCGCCCGACATCACCCGCGAGACGCGCAACAGCCTGCGGGACAACGGCCTGGCAGACTGGTGAGGCCCAGCGCCCTGAACGCCCCACATGGTCTTGAGCAGCTCACAACACAAACATCAATCTGCTTCCTCTTTGCTGTTGTCCAGGTTTACATTGCTTGTGGCTTTCCTGTCTAAAGCACTTTGAGAGCGATTGATTTATTGGTAATTGAAATAAAGAGCTTTATGAATTAAGATTAGTAGTGCTGCTGGTGGTAGTAGTAATAGTCTTAAATCTCTGACGGGTGACATCAAAGACGGAAATTAATACCGTGTAATATTAATGTTGGCAGTTCACTCACAATAACCCTCATTTGGAATGTCAATGTTGTCCAGCTCTAGAGAGGACATGAAGGACAGGCACCTGTCTCCTCCCTACCACAGACGCACTTATCACTTGACCCAGAATGACAGCCAGGATGCCAGCGCTGAGCAGAGGTGGGTACCGCAGCACCCACACTGCAGCCGTAGACCCACGGCTGTTGACCTTGGAGAGGCTCCCATATCTACATATTCTTTGCCAAATTTTCTCTATTTTTAATTATAGGGCTGCCCTATATTTATCTCACATACTTCTGTTTATTTAACGTACAATCCTAATCTTAAAATTTCTGTTATATTATAAGGGATTTTACAGGCTTTAAATAGCTGTTCTTTGCCACAGATGCAAAGTTATAATTTGCATAGCACACTTATTTATATAAAAAAAATCTTGTCTTCTGTTTTCAAAGCAATGGGTTGACGTGCAGTATCTTGCAGGTATCTGCAGAAAAGCACACTCCATTAAGCCTTACCTTGAGTCATAGACCTCACTGTAATTCATTGTGTGATTTAATTAGTTCATTTTTCATTTTTTAATAATTTCATAGTCATAATTAACATGTAAATTTGTGATAAAGCCTGGTATATTATTTATAGAAATATGTCTTCAAGGCAAAATTTGACCGAAAAATTAACATGCCAGAAAGACAGGTATCTTTCAATCTAATCTCCAATTACTCCATCTTTAGAGTATGATTGATTACCAGATACTTGATGTTTCACTGCACTGAGAAAACGCAAAGGAAGTGTTGAAGTCTATGAAGAGCTGCCCCTAGTCATTACCACTGAATAATGTCAACATGCTTCCTGACTTGGGGCACACCTGTAATCAACCCTGCACGCGCCTCATCAGTGATGTAATGGCGGCTAACACACCTTTCCTTACCTCAGTGACCACGATGACGAGGTGGCCAGTCTGGCGTCGTCATCGGGGAACTGCGCCTCCCGCACCTCCCACAGGCTCCCAGTGAAGGACTGGAAGACCTCGCCGCGCGGCTCGCCCAAGCTCAAACGCAAAAGCAAGAAGGATGATGGGTGAGACACCTGCCACACCGCCTGTTGGTGCACGTGTGAGTAGAATAATGTGTTCTCAAACTGGACAAGTGTATTAACATGTCGTGTTTCCCCCGCTAGTGATTGCGCACAATCCAGACAGGCCGATCACCAGGTAAGATCGCCGTTGTGTGTGTTACCGAGTATGTCCAGGAATAAAATTACAATGTCTGTGTGTGTTCAGGGGAAATAGATTATTGTAGCTGTTGTAGCTTGGATCAGTATCGCCCCTGCTCATGCCTTTGTTTTGTGTGTGTGTGTGTGTGTGTGTGTGTGTGTGTGTGTGTGTGTGTGTGTGTGTGTGTGTGTGTGTGTGTGTGTGGGGTCAGCTGAGTGTGGAAGTGCAAGAGGAGCTGTTGCTTCTCCTGAGGAGCCAGCAGAGGGAGCTGTCTGAGCTGCGGCAGAGCCAGCAGGAGCTCCTGCAGAGGGTCACGGGCCACATGGACGCTGTGCAGAGCTCCATCATGGCCCACGTCCAGCACGTCCTACTCACACAGCAGGAACAGGAACGTATCCTTCCACCAGAGGCAGCTCACGGCCACGGGCTTATACTGCAGAGGGGAGTGGGGATGGGTGTAAGTTAGGCTTGGTCTGTATGTGAGATTTGAAAGCAGAGAGTTCGACAGCCAGAGACTTATACAGTTAGCAGTGAGTCAGGCTGTTCATAGACTAGTGTTTTTTGGACAGCATGAGTTATTCAAACTGCTTTTGTTAAGGACAAATATGTTCACTCTCATGGGGCTCACTCTCATGGGGCTCACTCTCATGCATAAGTTCTGTCCGTTTTGCCACCGAATGTCTGAAGCTTATTGTAATTTAAAACCACACCATGTCCTGCCTTTTTGGGCTTTTACAACCACGTTTGCCGCTGGGCCCTTGACTGCCTGCCGTGCGTTAGAGAGGAGGATGGAGCGTGTGCTGACGGAAGGGCAGGCGCGTAGTCAACAGCTCCAGGACCACATGGCCCAGCAGCTGGCCCACACGCTGGGCACCATGCTCTCCAGCCGCCTGGACAAGGTGCTGCGAGAGGAGATGAAGAAAACCGTCCCGCAGAGTAAGACGCCGATTGCGGCCTTTTCTCTGGGGCAGCTCGACGGGACGTAGGAGCTGTGTGCGTGGCTGATGTTGAGAGCCACAGGTGTGCAGGAAGGGGCGTGTGGAGAAGTCATTGGTGCTGTGATTGTGTTCGCAGCCATTTCAAAATGCATGGAACCTGTGACTGGGCAGATGAGCAGTACGATTGCAGCCAAGCTGACCGCAGTGGAGGGGACGCTAAAGGAGAACGTCACCAAAGTGGTCAAGTCTAAGGTGTGTGTGTGTGAGTTTGAGTTTAAAGGTTGGACAGTACATATTCTTCAGAATTGGCAGTTTCAAAGCTATGGCACTTCAGAGTTTCTCATCTGTGTTATAGGGCTTTTCCAGAACATGTATTAAATCTAATCTTGGAACTGCCCTGCTGATTGCGATTAACCATTCATTATTTTAGTCTAGATTTAGGCTTAATCTGTAGTCTGTGTCAAGGAAGCTAACTCAACATGGTACTGGAACCCATGTGTACTACATGCTACATGTAATGTTCAATATGTTTAGACCTAAACTTAAGATCTTATAGCAATAAATACATTAATAGTACCAGGGGACGTGTTTTGAACGGAGTTCATCGCGGGCTCAGTTAGTCTGGAACATCACCCACTGCCCAAGGGGGACTAAATCGTCCCATGCCTGCTCCTCCTCCCTGTGCAGAACACTACGGATGCCATGGGCCGTGCGGCGGCCGAAGCCATGCAGGGCCCCATCCAGGCGGCCTACAAAGACGCCTTCCAGAGCATCGTGCTCCCCGTGTTTGAGCGCGGCTGCCAGTCCATGTTCCAGCAGATCAACGACAGCTTTAAGCAGGGAACCCATGAGTGTAAGAACCTACGAACCACCACCTCTCAAAGCCCATCTGGTAGCCCTGGTGCTCGCGTTTGTTTACTCCAGTCAAAAGATAAACCCAGGCAGTATATTGAGGGAATTAAACAGATGGTATATCTTGCCCTCGGCAGACCTCCTCTATTTGAGACAAGGAGTTGTACAGCAGAATTTAAAACCTGCACCTATTTATGATTGGAGCTGTCTTCTTTAAAAGAAAAAATGAATACATTTACCTTTATAATGATATAGTTGCATTAGATATAGCGGTGTCCTGCTTACTGTGGTGATGATGGCCTACAACGTCTGCAGATCTTGGTTTCCTTCCCGCCCACTCCAGATATCCAGCAGCTGGAGGCGCACGTCAAGAACAGGAAGCAGCGTGAGCAGGACGCACGCGACCCTGTGATTGGTCAGCTGCAGCAGATGATTGACACGCTGCAGACTTCCCAAGATCAGATGGCCACTACTGTAGCGGCCAGCGTGCGCTCCGAGGTTCAGCACCAGCTACACCTGATCGTGGGAAAGTAAGTTTCCACCACACGGCATCTTTATTATTATTATTTTTTAATATAAAATCAAAAGTCATCGAAACTCCAGTGAGCGGCACATGTTGGGAGGATGCTATAAGACTTAAAAAATTTATTAATAATTAATTTCCCTTTCTTAGGGAAATGTTAGTTGTGGATGTGCAAACTGATTGCTGCTTAAGGTGCAGCGTAAATACCGGGTACGCTGAATCCTGCTTAAGCCGGGGTTTAATTTCTGCCAATAAAGCCGGTTTGCTTTTCTCCCAGCACTTTGCTTGGTGTAACGCTATACTTGAATTTGGACGCGTCTATTAAACGTACCCTTCCCATGTTTGTGCTGTGGTTGCAAAAACGATTCATAACTGCAGTTTAGTACTGATTTGTTTGTGCATTCACAGTTATTAAGAAATTGCCACACCAGGCTTCTGAATGCTAAGGCAATGATTCCCTTTGGAGCGGTGGTGGAGCCTACACCACTGGGGGTTTGTTCTCCTTTAAATGCTTCACTGGCGTTGCCCTGCCCAGTACTCCCCTTTCATGGAGTATCTTTTCAGCAAGCTCTCTTGAGCTTGTTAAGTAAGCACTGCGCTTTAGAACTCTCTCCTCGCTATTTTTTTGGTGGACTCTAAAGCGCCATGTAGCAGCTTGTATTGGAAGGTAAGCGGGCTCACGGCGGGCGTGTGGTGCTTGCAGCCTGCAGGACTCCATCCTGACCCAGGTGCAGCGCATCGTGAAGGGCGAGGTGAGCCTGGCCATGAAGGAGCAGCAGGCGGCCGTCACCTCCAGCATCATGCAGGCCATGCGCTCGGCGGCCGGCACGCCCGTGCCCACAGCGCACCTCGACTACCAGGCTCAGCAGGCCACCATCTTGCAGCTTCTGCAGCAGGGCCAGCTCAACGAGGCCTTCCAGCAGGTCAGACAACGTTTTTTTTTTTTTTTTTGCCACTCACACTTACCTTTCCAGTCCTGGGCTTTCTGCGCCGTATTTTAAAGCCAAACGCAAATTCAACTTTGCTCCTTTTGCTTCCTAAGCTGATGAAGGCATGCTGGTGCTTTCTCTCGTCTGCTGTTCCTCCAGGCCTTGTCTGCGGCCGACCTGAACCTGGTGCTGTATGTGTGCGAGACCGTGGACTCCCAGCAGGTGTTCGGCCAGCACCCGTGTCCCCTGCACCAGGCCGTCCTGCTCTCCCTCATCCAACAGCTCTCCACCAGCCTGGCCACGCGCACCGACCTCAAGATCAGGTCAGTCTCCACGCCCCAGCAGGGGGCTTCCGCCCCTGAAAAGCCCAGCGGCCAGTTCGTTAGGTGGCATTTGAACGCTGCGTCGTCCTTTTCTGAACCAGGATGGCTTGGGTTCATGAGCAGGGACCACACAAAGCGGTTGCACGCACCCACTGCCGGGGAATGTAAATGGATTTAGTGGAGTTCATAAAGTGCCTCCCCGTCTAGCCACAGCGAGGCCTGGGAAAGCATGCAAGTACGGCCCTCCTCTCCATCTGCTCCATTGCTGACGACCTTGAACGAGCGTCCGCTGTCTGCGGTGTAATGGGCGGACTGTGCGGAGTTGCGGTGGACGGCGGTGCACTAGGCTCGTTAAAGCCCTCTGCTGCCTGACCGCCCCGCTACAAACGCCAGCCGAGGGACGAGGGCATCCCTCCCTCCAATCACAGCCTAATGTCCCGCACGCCCTCTGCTCGGTCCCTTTACTGCTTAGGAAGAGTACACACACACACACACACACACACACACGCACAACGCCGTGCAGAGCCCCCCATATGCTTGGCCATTCACACGTGCACTGCAGCTGTGGGCGTGGTCACCTGGGTCCTGTTCGCCATAGCGGTCTGTGGGAATGTGGAGGTGCCAGCTGGGTTTGGTTCAACATGCGCCATGTGGTCGGTGTGCTGCATGTGCTGGAGACCGAGCTGCAAGGCTGAAACGTGAGCGACGCGTTTCCGTAACACGGGCGGTTAATGGCTCTTAAACCTGAAGATTACCGTTCACATCACTCTGTGGTCAGGGTTTACACGTAAGGTCCCTGCAGTTGTGAAACCGGAACGGCTCGTCTTGGGAGCTCACAGCTTGCCCACATGTACCAGGGGACCGTCAAGTGGTGCATGTTGGGTTTGTTGGGGTTTTTTTTTTTTTGCTTTGAAGTTAGATTGATTGTGGGGTAATTAAGGTGACCTCTGTGTAACGTGCTGCAGAACTGATATCAGACTGCAAATTGCACTCATGTTGAAGGCAGGTGGTGAATTTATCCTATTTGGACAGGTGGCTTTTTATTAGTGTGTGTGAGAGAAAGCGAGAATTAGTGTATCAAAGATCACCATTGCTTTTGCAATCCAGTAATAATTGCTGGAGCACTGTCTCAGTGGAAAGGCCCTCTCCAAAGTAATGAGATTAGGCATCAAACCAGACAAATAATTATCTCAAAAACAGAAATTAGGAGCTTCTGGAGGGGAAAAAATTATGGAAATGATAGAGGAGTTTTACTTGAACTTTAAGGTAGTGGTAGAAAGATTTTCCTTGTACCACTATTGAATCAGTATTGGATCTGCTGTGCTCCCAGTTCAGTATGACTTTTACAGCCCTTGCATTGAGGGGGCGGGTCCCAGTAAAGCTTCCTCAGTCACCTCTGTTCACAGGAGAGGATCAGGCAATGGCTGTCACTGTCACTAATATAATTCAAAAATTATGCCAGTGTTGCTAACATTAATCGTTTATCTCATTATGCAGATCTGATATCACCATAGGTAGTGGTCTATAAGCATTGCCAAATAGCTGAAAGATTGCTTCATTCAATCATGAATGAAGTGCCTCTGTTTTGTCTCCTCTCCCCTTGAGGATTCCTTATGTACACTGAAACTCATTGCTAGGCTACAGTAGGTTGTGTCTACTGATAAAGAAGACCATATAAACTAATAGTATGAATAACTATTTCGTAGGATGTAAATCTGAGGTGATTACATGTGACCTGTGTGTGTGCTTGCATGCGTGTGTGTTTAGCTATCTGGAGGACGCTGTGATGAACCTGGACCACGGGGACCCTGTCACCAGGGACCACATGAGCGCCGTGCTGGCCCAGGTGCGACAGAAGCTGTTCCAGTTCCTTCAGCAGGACCCCCACAGCCCGCTGAGCAAACGGGCCCGTCGCCTCATGATGATGCTGCAGGGCCTGGTCAGCCAATAGCGTGGCCTGCACTGCTGTGGTAGTTTCTGGCACGTTCACGCGCTCCCACGCCGACCTCCCCGATGTACACCTCCCACGCTTCCTTCACACTTCCCTCGCTGGCTTGCATGATGGGAGTTGTAGTCCAGACCCAGAGACTGGAATTCGCTGTATGATGGCTCTGCACTACATTTCTCTTCAAGCCATCTCATAGTAGTTTTTTCAAATTATCACCCTGGTGATGCTTTTGATCCAACCTTTTTGTTTCTGTTTGATTTCTTATTATGTGTTATAATAAGGATAGAATTTATCTTACTACATGCAGAGAGAGTTTTTTTGTGTCTCCAGAGCATCTGTGTCAATTGTCCTTGCAGTACCATGAGACTTACGGCACTGTTTTTGTGATTGATAATTTGGTAGCAAGATGTTTGTCTAGAAAAACTTAATTTTCATCCAGCCAGCATTGAACTACTGGGCAGTTAACTCCTCGATCTGCACATCAGTGCATCAGAATAGTCCACCCTGGGCTCAGAATATTCATATCCCTCAAGCCCCATTCAGATTGTCCTGTTAAAGCATGTCTTTTGCCAATAAGGAGCTCAGTTTAGGGTATGTTCCACTGAGATGGGCGTTTAGCCGTTTGTGAACTTGCAGTCCTACTGTTTGGTCCTCAGTGGGCAAGCATTTATATGGCATTTATCTGCATTGATATAATCTGGCTATATTTATACGCTGGTTCTGTGGTTTTTGTGAAGGCTGTTTTTGTTTCCTCTATAAGAGTCGCGTCTGCCTCTCCGTTTCAGCACACTGGGTTCTGTTCTCCATGCTCATTGGGTTTGATTTGATGCTGGGTAAACCAACTAAGACCAGAAAGGGTGTTCGGTGGCGTTTAAGCTCAGTTGGCTATTTGTTTCAAAAAAAGCAATTGCAATTGGAACGGCAAAAGAGGGGATACTGCTTGTCCTCACTGAAGTAAGGACACCTTACAGAAAGTGCCTTATCAGCTTGTTGTTTATCAGACATTGGTAACTTTGTTTCTGGAGCCCCCTCCAAATAGGACTTGGAACTTTTTTTTTTTTGTCTTTGCTGAAAGTCAGATACCTTCCCATGTTTTCTTTTCTTGCTGTTAGGGAAGAATTGAAATGGGGCAACCAGGTGTGTAAGAGATTTTAAGTTCTCTAAAAATGTGGCAAATATAATATTTTCTTTTGTCCCGTTGTCCACTCACAAATATTTGATGTGAGTGACGTTTAGAAGATCAGCCCTGGTTTAGATGCTCGTGGTCTGGCATGTTCTTGGCAAATGTGAGTTCCAGCAGCATGGTTGGGCCTTTTTATGGTTTGCATCTTTTACTTTTGCAATTTAGGTCCATCGGTATAGGTAATTGTTCAAGAAATTTAAATGCATTTATTATTTGCAAATTTCTTTATCTGCAAAACGTAAAACTTGCTTTACTCCTGTTCTGTAACTGAGATTTTTAAGCAGTTATTGATGATGGGAATTTTGAGCTGCTACTAAGGATATGCTAAGCAGAGAATGCCTGCAGCTACTGTCAAGAGGTATGTATATTCAAATTAAGATGCCTCTTTGCCCCAAGGTTCTCAACCCCATTGTGTTGGCCAACAGAAACTGGTGCACTGTAAGATATATATTTATAAACTTTTATTTTCTTTTTCAGTTGTATTATGACTGTGTGGACCTCTGACACATCATCTCTTTAGAAGCAGATGGGCTGTGATTGGCTAGCTTGACTGTTTTCTGCTCACATTTGTATCACTGGCTGAGAAAAGTTTTGTTGACAGCTACAACCAAGACTAACCTTTTCCTTATACCACAGTTTTAGGCAGGTAATTGCAGTATAAAATAAAAATCAAATGGTTCTGATGCTCTTGAATATTGTTTTAGTAATGTTTGATACTGATCAGGGTTAAGCATCAAAGTCAAATAGACATGAATATCAGAGGCATGCACAGATGCCCTCTGTTAGAACAAATTGTTTTTCCAAGTTTGTGTTGAAATACTCAGTCTTGTTTTGGGTATGACCCTTATGGATAATTTGTACTATTTGTTCCATCGTGTTTTGAATTTTGTTCCTTATGCTTGGTTTATTATGTTGTATATTTTACACATTTCTTTTACCCTAGATGTTTTGGAATAAAAAAAGTAAATTGTTCATTTCAAAGTTTGGTCACTCATTTTGCATTTAAGTGCTTGTGTCTTCCAAATTACACATATATGGAATAGCAGAAATATACTAAATTGCTGCATCTTTGTCTGTCTGGTGATCCTGTTCTGATTGGTGGCCACAGGTGGTTGTGACCTCATGTGTTTCTATCCTTTTGCAGCACCCCCGGGAATGGTTCATGAAGATGCCTCCGTTCTCCAAAAAGTGGAGTTCTGCAAAGCACAGTATTATTTAAAGAGATAACATACTGATTCCTGCTTTCCTGTGCAGTGACTTGCCACTTGAATCATGCATTGCTTAATTATAGCAGATATCTGTGGTACTCTATCAAAGCAGCCTTTTATCTAGAAAGTGAATCGGACAAGTCTGAAGATGTGGCCAACATCAGGCATTTTAAAGATGCTTGGTTACAGTAATGAATATGGTAGTGAATATAGTACGCTGTTCAGACACACAGCATCTGTAGTCATGCCATGTATGATGTCATGGATGAGCTAGTTGAACATTGTTAAAAAAAAAGAAAATAAATAAAGGTTAGACTTTGTGTGTATGTACCTTAACAGAGAAGTGGTTATGGTTGTGCTTTAATTTAAAAAGCTCAGTATTTAAGGAGTCTGATGGGTTTAAATTGTAATATTAAACTACACTCCAAAAAAACACTACTCTACAAGGAAGCCATCAATGACTAGAAGGATTTAGCACAAAGTATTTGACTGTAGATCTGATGAATAATGTATAGCTTCATGTTCCTGTCCTTACAGAAGTGTAACAGCCCTTACATTTACTTTTTTTTCTCCATTGAAAGTTGTTTCATAATACTTATTTTTGTCCATCTTTTCAAGTATGCCTTCAAAATGTAATTTTCCGGGGACTTGCAACTAAATAATTTACTAGCGTATATAGCTTCTAAAGACAAGGTTATGTCATACACGACAGATAAAACATCCTCACAGTCTTGGTCGACTGTATTGTCCCACTGATGAATGCTAGTGTTTTAAATGATCTATTGTATTATGGAGCACAGCACACAGTTTAGGGGACTGTAGGAAGATCACTGTAAACGCGGGTTAAAGGGGCTCGTGCAGCAAGCTGCCTTTTGGGACGGTACCTAATGACGCGTCAGTGTGGTGGAGTTGCGCTCGTGCAGCAGTCCCCGCCCCTTACTACACACGCACCATTCGGAACCATCAATCTGTTTCTCCTGGCCTGTGTACAAGGCCAGCTCACTTTGTGCTAACTGAGAGGGTTACGTTGTCGTACAGAAAACTAGCCACGTAGAAAACGGTACTTCGCGGAATCGCCAACTTGCAAGTGCAGCCGGTCTTTCCTCTTCCTCCAGGACCTTCTCAGAATGACATCTCTAAGCAGCGTCTGCTTCTTCTTGCCTGTTGCTTTCCATCTACGTAAGTTACATTCATGACATTGCATAGGCTGTGTGTCATTTTCGGTGTTAAACAATGACTAGTGCATTTATTTTGCAAGTGCATACTTCGATCGAACTGATGCTCGTGCCAACACTTCTTTCAGGTCAATGATTGACGGCGATTTTACGATAGAGTGATTCAGCAGTCAGATTGGTAAACGGAGTCTGGTGACCTGACGACGTTTTATAGAAGTTGATCTGACTGTTCGAAACGGGGGAAAAACATTTTAATCCTTCAGACATAAGTGCTAATAAGTGCATGATCCTGTCGACCATCTTTTAACCTTTTATCTTAGTCGAGTGTCAAAAGCTGCGGAATGTGAAAAAAAATCTAAAAGTGATATTTAAAATAATAATTAGGTTCGTGAATTGTGTGCATCTTAGCACCAAAACTGACATGTCGCAACTAAAAGCCACCGCAGAGTTTTACGTGGCTGCTCGCGTTGCACTCCGCTCACGTGCGCTGCAGAAGTTGCGAAAAGCACCGAGCACCGTTCTGCATTACTTCGTCTCTAAGGCGATGTAACATTCTTCATTGCAGGAAAAGGAAAACGTGCTGGTCGAAATAAACCATAAACGAAGGGCATCTGTTCTGATGTGTCTTAAAGGATTAATTCTCTTTAGAATTACCTGCGCATCCCTAGACTCACGACATTACTACAATAGGCTGTATCTACAGATAAAGAACGCCGTGCAGAATGATCCCACAATCGTATATTTAGGATCTATATCTATGCAAAGAAAAATAAGCAATGAATGAATAAGCACAAAATTAGTTATAACATCGTGACCATCCACGCACCAAAAGAGGCGGTGCAAGGACATGCTATAAAGTGGTGATATAACAGTGACATTTTGTTTATTCACAAAACCTACTCAAGAGTCACGCGATCTCACTTTTTAAAATCCAAGCGATTTCTCCATTTGCTTAGTACCACAGTTTTCAGGGAGTGCCACGGGTGTTTAAAATACTTTTTTCTAGGCCACAACAAACCACTGCAGAATTCCTGTACACTTGAAAATGAAAGGATACTCTGGGAATCTGGAGGGACTTAACCCAGTTAACATACTGAATGGCATGTTGACTCCTGACCAAAATGTTCTTTAAGGTTGAAAACTGCTTTAGGCAATGCGAGTTAATTTTAACGAATTGATTTAGTATAATAGCTATATTAGTACTACATACACATTTTGTTGTCTCTGCTGCTGCTATGAAGTACAGGAGAGTATTTAATAATGGACGCACCCACCACTAACAGATAGTAATGCCTCTCCTCCTTGCTTTGGTCCTTCATTTATGCTGTACGTTTGGTGGAACCTGAGCTATTTTCAAGAACAAAATACGTTCATTAAAACTTCACAAACCATTCAAACGTGGAATGACTGAATAAAAGATGACATATTTAATGTTGGTTTCTTCCACGTGCGCACGGGCTTTTATCATATTTTCAAATGTCATACCTATATCTACTAACTTTTAGAAGTTAGTACTTTTACCTGCGGGAGTCATAACGACGACTATGTTCTTTTAGCAACCTGTTTATCCCTGCCAGTGCAATCTGAAGTATAATCTCTGTTCCTATTTTGTTTATTTGAAAAATGCTTTGTTTTTTTCGGTTTTTACCCTCTTCCTTCGCCCAAAGAAAAATGCATCCTTCCCTGTAAACGGCCGTTTAGGAACCATCTGTCCAACCGTTTTCCTGCTCTGTTAGCAGTCTAATGTCGTTTTGGAAACACAAATTACTGAAATTAAAGATGTTATTTTAAAATGTGTTCCTTAACAAAACGAACTATTAACAATTACTGCGTGAAGGACATCTGTATGGAATGTGAAATGTCCTATTTCTCTAGCCTTGTATACTTCAAAGAAGTTTTTCCTATCTCTTGTCCCCCCCCCCCCTCCCCAAGTGTGTGTGTGTGTGTGTGTGTGTGTGTGTGTGTGTTAAACATGGAGTTGCAACTATTATAGCTTTTGCAAATGTAATGGTCTCCACTCTCCTGGGATGGCTAGGGCTTTCCACCAACACTGGAGTGTTACTGCAGCAATCTTTGTCCATTCAGTGCAGTTGTGGGGCGCTGATGTTTGTGGAGAATGTCTTGCTCAGAAATTACATTCCAACTCATCCTAGCTGTGCTAATTTAGGTTGAGATCAGGGTTCTGTACACACAACCGGATACAGTCATGTACAGGAGAGGGAATCCCACAAACTGTTGCCACAAAGTTGGCAGTATATAATTGTCTAAAATGCCTTTGACTGTGGTGACATTACCATTATTCTTCACTGGAACTAAGGGGCCATGCACACAACCATAAAAACATGGTGAGACTTACAAATGGGTTTCCTTAGCAGAGCAGCCGGACTCTTACCTTGAGTTCACTATGCACAATGCTGTGCTTTGGCATGTGGTGTAAATCATGCCAAAAAAATTCCACTTATCTAGCAGTCTGATGAATAAATCTAAGTCTAGCAGGAGAATGCTAGCTATCGAAATGTGAGGAAGAGGAGGGATCCCTAAACTTTAATTTTGGCACTACACATTTCAATAGCTAACATGCCAAAACACAGCACTGAGTATAGTGAACTTAAGATAGAGTCCAGTTGCTCAGCCATGGGAACCCATTTTTTCAAGCTCATGCATAGTTCTTCTAATGATGTGGCTTTCAGGAGCAGTTTGGAATTTTGTGATGAAGTAACAGATGATGTTGTGAGTGACGCAGCAGAGCAAAGACGAGTTTTAAGCTCTCTGTGCTTCTGACCTGGTGTGTAGGTTTGTGTGGTCTGCTGGTCAAGCTGTTGGTCCGGTACCGTTCCTCCTCAAATGTCATTCTATAACATCCTTCATCCTTTCTTCATTATTTCATCCTCCTCCTTCTCTCTCCCTCCTTTTCTCTAAGTATATATATATATATATATATATATATATATATATATATATATATGATAGATAGATAGATAGATAGATAGATAGATAGATAGATAGATATATAGATTTACTCAGCAGTACATGGAGACCCATGACATTCAATCCACCCTAGCCCTTTAATCCAAACTCAGTCTGGGGTATGTAATCACCAAGCAATTAATTGACTGCTTGGCCACTGCACCAGATAAAGGCAGGGTGCAATCTGCGGAAATTGGTCCCTGAGGATCAAGGGTTGAGGATCTGGGGGCCAGGCAAGAATCAATAACAAGTGGCACAAAAAGTGCCTGTACTTTTGAACAAACCTCCTATTTTAGTGTGCAGTGTCTTAAGATTGTTTTTGGCAACAGAAGGATGTGTTACAGAGCTAGTGGTTGTGCATTTATACATTTGATGATTTTCCTGCAGCTCTGCCTATAGGCAGGCGACTCCCACACAATCCTCAACCGCAGCCCACCATCACCATATCAAAAACCCCTGTAAACATAAGCTTTGTTGACCTTTGTGTCTTAAAGTGTGTCTAATGAAAAAGAAAGTGAAGCCGCATGTGTCCACATTTCAGTGTTGCATCAATGTGTCTTGAAGTCTTGCAACGAAGAACATTGAAATATTTATGAACTAATGTGATTTACTTTGAATGTAAATGCAGTGCAGTGTCAGTCATTATAACAGCACCATTTCTGAGAAGCACACGGGGTGTTTTGTTACGTTTGCTCAGTGAGTTGTCCGCATGACATTCACCTCAACTTCACTCGTGGGATTCCTATGAAATTGACAGTTGGCATGAGCTGTTTAGTTTTGCTGATAAAATTAACAATTCACCGGATCCTTTTGGTGTTCCTGAGGTTTTTTGCTGTGTTTGTTTACATGTAGTTTACACCTATAGTTCGGCAGGTTTTCTTTCATTCCTGGGATCATTGTGTCCTTCACATTTGTGTTTTCAGGAGACAGGTTGCTGCAGAGCATTACCTTACACTTACAGCATTTGGCATATGGTCTTATACAAGGTATATTCGTTTTTTTTAGCATGACAGCATGTGTGCACCGTGGAATCAAACACATGATCTTACTGTTACAAGTGCAAGCCTCATCCTGCTCTACCAGGTGAGCTTCCCCAGCATAGCATAAAATAAGCATTTATTTAGCTAAAGCTTCCTGCCATATAGAACACTGAACACTGGAATTCTTCAGATTGTACATATAGATCAAATCACAGCTGAGGTCATTCATGTTGGACTAATAAGCTCGTTAATTAATCAGGGACATTACTTCAATACCCAAACTGTGTAGTTCTGTGGTCCTCCAGGAGAGGAGTTTCTAACAGCTCTAATTGGGCTTTCCTATCATGAGGTAATTTTTGTAACATCATAACCATATAAAATTAGAACAGTGTGACATCCTCAGAATGACTGAGAAAGCCCCATTGCTACCATAGCTTTGGCCATGGAGATGGATGGACGATATTGGCGTGTTTGTCTGAATCATCAGGAGTTTCCTTCACAAGTTCACAACTTTCCCATAGATGCCCTCAGCGGGAGCATTGCGTGCGGTGAGATCTTTAAGCTAACACGGTGAGATGAGGACATGGCGGTGGCGGTCTTCGCATCTCGACCTCCCTGCTCACGCTGCGGATGAATATTCATGGCCACTGTGACTTGCTTTTTTGTGAGGAGTCATAGGAACTTGTGTCCTCTGAGCACTAATGAATCCTGGAGTGATTCAGTGACTCTAAGTGTGTGTGTATGTGTGTGTGTGTGTGTGTGTGTGTGTGTGCGTGTGTGTGTGTGTGTGAGAGAGAGAGAGAGAGAGAGAGAGAGAGATAAAAACGAATGTTAGTTTGCTGGATAATTAAAATAAGCTGAATAGCACATGTACTTGCCAGTGTGTGGAGAACATTGGCATTTTCTGACTGGATGTCCAAGGTCACTGCAGCATTTCCCCGGCGGCCAGAGCTGTGTGGGCTGAAGATTTGGACCAATCGTAAGACCTCTAGCATTCCACAGGGCTTGCAGAGGGTAAATGTGCACTTAAACATGGTCACTGTCATCTGCTGGCACAGACGCAAAGCAAAATCTTTTAGCAGGTGAGGTGTATCCATATGGTGTGCAGTATTTGAGTATCTGAGCTTGATTAATTTTACCTTCTATCCAGACAATAGTAATAGAATATTTTGCTCTAGGACCCATGGAAGGAAACTTTAAATTGTTTCAAAGTTAATGTGAAAGGACAACTAGAATGTGTTGTTCTTTGAAATAATCAAGGGTGCATTTGTGCACTATTGACAGAGCTTTAAGGAGAATGCTGTTTTGAGAAATGAATATCTTAAATTGATCTATAATTTAACAGCACAAAAAGCTGTGCTCTATCTACAATGGTTTTACTTACATCTTTTAGCTGATTATTACATATTACGTATAGTAAATGTGCACGCCTTAATGGTGTGCTGTTGTAATACTGTAATGTCTCTGTATGTATATGTGGGAGTTACAAAATGTGGAGGGAAGCAAATCTTCGATGTCATTTCTGATTGGTGTGTGTATTATAGGAGAAGGACATAAGAGAAGATTAATCTGGCTGTCACTTCCTGTTGACCACACTTGACTGACTGCTCACTCGACTGTTCATACGTTGAGGCAGGCGAGTAAGACAGCTCCAGGTCATGCGTCAGTGTAATGGAAGCAGGAACCATTTGTCAAAGATAATCAGGGAAACTGGGCAAAGGGGGGGGGGGGGGGGGGGCATCAGAAAAGGGGGGCATCAAACTTAAATTTCTTCCTCTTTTTTTTTTTTTACTTCTTCCTGTAAGTATATGTGACTAGAGAAGACAGAGATCATCACTGGGATTTTCCACCAGGTAATCAACACAGCAATTAACTCATAATACTAGAGAATGTTTCTAAGATTTACGCCACATTTTGGTATGGTTCACATTCATTGTGTGAACACCTTCAAAGTCAGTACACATCCTCATGCATATACTAACAATGACTCACTTAATAAATCTTCGTGAATGCAAACATCTTTTTTTTGCGTGTGTGAACCTTCCGTGGAGTCACTGAAAAATTCATTTCTTAGAACGGTGGGAAGAGAGATGAAGAATAAAAGCATCTAAAGTAGCGCACGATACAGCAGAGAGCAGTTTCATACAGTACAGGAACTGATGGCAGTGCAGAAGCTCAGACATGATGCGTGCAGCAGAGTCTACAGAAGCACTGCAGAACTGCACCGGAGCGCGGCGGAACGTAGCACGGAACGTAGGAGAGTGGTGCAGCTCTCTGGCGAGCGACTGACAGAGAGATGGAGAAACAAGGATAGAGACAGAGAGAGAGAGAGAGAGAGAGAGATGGAGAGAAGGAGGAGAAGACGAAGAAGCGGTTTAAAGCAGATCAGTCTGTACACCTGGAAGTGTGTGCTAATCCTGATAAGTTACAGCTGGGCACTTCGGTGCTGTAGTCAATAAAAACTCATTAGAGCAGGAGCGGTCTCTGCAGCGAATGTACAGGCCAATGAGTTTCACATTTATTCTCCATCTCAGGCCTTGAGATAGAACCCCATTGATCTCTGCCTGAAGCTCATTTATTTAGTGGATGGGGAATCGCCTTAATGTGGATCTAACCTGCACCTTTGTTGGGAGGACACTTTTCTTTAAGCTTGTGGTCCTTCCTGTGTCCTGTACGTTTCTGTGGCAGAGAGTGATGAGAAATGTGTGGAAGGAAATATGTGGAATAGAAAAGGGTTGGAGAGGTTAAGAGGTTGGATAAGTGAGCACACAGTGCTTGGAGCTCTGCCTGGTTTCATAGCAGTAGCTTTGTGACATGCTCTACAATGTGAAATTTCATCTGCCGTGTGATTTTCCTACTTTCTTGGCAGAGGCCAGTGACGGAGAACATTGTAACTAGTCTCTAAGCTCCCACTCTGTCAGTGTGTAAGAATGCTGTTCACCACCATGTCCGCCTCTGGTTCTTCAACACCACATCTTAGCAGTCTGTAGCATCTGCCCAAAATAGCAGCACAACAAGTTTCAGTTCTGCAACCCACCAGTCCATGTTTTGATTCTCCTCATAAAGAGCAGTACAAGCCTGTTTAAGAGGTACTGGAACTGGTGACCTCACTGAACAGCCCCACCTCATTATCTGCACTGAAACCTGGAGCAAACAGTGCTGGAACCCAGCATGGGATATACCTACAGTGTGGTGTAGACACCAGTTACTGTAGACACTCTCAGCCAATCATCCACCAGTTACTGTAGACACTCTCAGCCAATCATCCACCAGTTATTGTAGACACTCTCAGCCAATCATCCACCAGTCACTGTTGACACTCTCAGCCAATCATCCACCAGTCACTGTAGACACTCTCAGCCAATCATCCGCAAGTTACTGTAGACACTCTGAGCCAACATGCACCAGTTGGCTCTGTAAACACCCCGAGCCAACCATCCGTCAGTTACTGTAAACACTCTCAGCCAATCATCTGCCAGATACCCATCGTTCTGCCTTTGCCATGTCTATACATGTAGGATTGGGATGGACTACTGTATGGCCCAGCTGTTTAACTAGAACTAGAATGTCCTCCTCACAAAAGGCCATAGCCAACGTTCCTTAAATGCATAATAAATCATGACATTCTCTTATGTTTACTTGACCTTTTTTTTACATAAGGACTTGCTGGGTAAACTATTTGATGCCATGAATCTTTCATAGACTCACACAGCGCAGTCCTCATGTTAAATAATGCACAGCGACTCTGCCAGATGCTGCCCTGCCATGGTTCAGCTTTTTCTCACGGTCTTCTTACACTCTTCTCCCACTCTTCTCCGGGAGACCTTATTGGCCAACGCTGCAAAGCAGCTTCCACCGTGTTCTCCTGGTCAACATTTGATTTTTAATTTACAACCGACTCACATGGAAACCAGACAGAGGTGAGGAGTGGAGTGGTGGCCCGCTGGCAGTGCTCATGGAGGTCTCGTCGGTGCTCGTGGAGGTCTCGTCAGTCGAGTGGATGATGAGAAGACGGGAGGGAACGGGTCTGCCATCTCAGCTCCTTCAGCGTCTCATTCCCGCTGCCTCTTCATCAGGCTTTAATCTTCAGGCACATGTCACTGCACTTCAGAAAGAAAAACTTTATTTAAATTTCAGCTTTGGACTGTTAGTGATGGTGGTTTCATCTGCACCCTGGAGGGACAACCTGCTTGCGATCATGCCAAATACTACTTTTTAGTCAACAGCCAAAGCAGCTGGCTTCCATGAGAGAGAAACTGCACACTTCATAATGATTTCAACACTCGATGCTTGGCTGCATACCATTGTGATTTTTATACTGTATATATACACCATTTTCAGTTCAGTATATTTAGAAATTCCCTTCCTGGGCGTATATGTATGTATATAAATTCATAAAAAAAGAATTCTGCTGTGATTTGTGCAGCTAGACGTGTTTTATTTTTCATTTTTAGATGAACAGTAATATATAGTTGCTTATCTGGATATTGGTCATTTCTACCAGTATGTCCACACATCTTTTATAACCTGCTCATCATGCATGCCCTTGTGTTGCTCTTTCATCATATGCTTTTGAACGCTAATTGGTTTTCTGCCATTGGCCCACCATCACGCCAATGCCAAGTGGTTGCAAAAAAAATAAAAATACGAGAGAAATGAGGAAAAGAAAGGGCTTCTATTATTCTGTGTTCCACACTTCAGTAGTGGTGCTGTGGCCCTGGTGCAGAGAAGCCCCGCTCCAGTCAGGAGTGCAGCTGGTCTAGTGTGGAGGAAGCAGTCATTCTGCGATGGGGCACTTTGCGGCAGGGTCGGGGTGAGCACGCTGTCGACGCGAAGGTTGTGGCGGGGAGGGTGTATTGAGTCCTGCTGCTGCCGTGCCTGAGAAGCTCCGTAGAATACCGCATTGTGTCTCTGACTATTTTTACACACGCTGTCTGGATGGTGGCAGAGCTGCAGTCTCTGTGCCACAGATACAACGTCACCGAGCTCCCATTTTTCGCCACGCTGACTAAACTGTGGTGCTTCGTCAAAGTCGGGCGCAGGACAGCATCCTGGACCTGCTGTGTCCGACCCCTGGGACTAAACGCAGAATGGGAAAGTTTGGTGGGCCAGGAGACATTTCAATGCAAAAGATGTAGTGGAATGGCTGTTGTATGTTTGTTTTTCGTTTAGCATTTATAACTCAGAACTGTGGTTGGTTGGTGTGTCTATGTATCTATGCTGGTGTCACGTTCCCTTTCCCTGTTAGTTATTGTTGACCACACAATTTTCCACTGTGTGCCGTCATTGAACATTACTGCATAAACTCTGCGAATAGATGTAATCTAATCGAAATTGTGGGGACATAAATGTGGCTAATTTTAACTTCTCAAATTTTGACCTCAAACTTTTTCTTGCAGGATTTCAGGGAAATCAGAATGTATAGATGCCCAGAGCTGAATGGATACGACAACTTAAAAACTTGAATCTTCTGCCTCATTAATATGACATAAGCCTGATGTCATCTAGGATCTGTGATAGCACGATATGAGTCCAGCAACCTTTGTCTACCTTAATATTACATAATGGGCATTTTTTATAAGTATCTTAAGATTAACACAAGAAATGAAATTGTAAATGCACAAAATGAAATAAATCAGACTAAAATGTTGGGGTATATTGTATAGAATTCCCTCATAAAGCCATAGTGTTATTAAAATAGCTTTTTAAAAGATGGGATGTTTTTAATTATTAGTTTTTTGACATAAGTGCTGGGAAAGAAACTTGTTCAATCCCATACAAGGAGAGTGAGACATTTTTTTGTTCTGTCTGTCGGCCTCTCTCTCTCTCTCTTCCCCCTCTCTCTCTATTTCTATATCTCTCCCCCTCTCTATCTCACTCTCTCTATCTCTCGATCTCAAGGCCCCCTACTCTAATTTGTACCCTATTCTGTTTGCTACAAGTTGAAGCTTGGGGGGGGAATAAAACCACCATACTGTGGTGTATAATGTAACATGGAAAACCAATAATGCATTTGATCTGTAAATAGTCTAAATTGTCTCTTAGGCTTTTTCAGCAGTGCTTAAGCAGAATGTAATCCTTCGCCTGCAGTAATGGAGCGAGGGCGATTGTGGCAGCTGTGCGGTCGGTTAGGGTTATCAGCACGTGTCCTTGCCCAGGGCACTCGGGTGTCATCAGCCCACTACTCATGGGAGGCTGGCATCTCTGGTCCAGGCCAGCGTCTGAGCACCTAAGTGGTTGTGTTGTGTCAGATGAAATTTTAGAGCCTGTGTTTCACCATCTTGACTGAGCACTAATGAATGGACCCAATCAAAAATGGACTTGATCTGTCTCTCTCTCTCTCTCTCTCTCTCTCTCTCTCTCTCTCTCTCTCTCTCTCTCTCTCTCTCTCTCCTTGTCTTGTTCCTTCAACTTTTTGTAGTAGAACACTTATGTGTGTGTGTGTGTGTGTGTGTGTGTGTGTGTGTGTGTGTGAGTGTTTATGCACGCTATTGGACAAGATATGTCTCATCTCCCTGTGATCAAAGCTAGTGCTGAAACATGAGTGATGGGACGGCTCCTGTCTGCCAGTCCTTCTCCCACCCACTCCTCCGTGTTTCCACAGGAAAACCGCCGTCTCCCTGGGATTTAAACATTTCAGAGGTACTGAGAAATGTCTGTGTTTCTTTGTACCTTGTTTTGATTTACTCTTGGGGACCAAATGTCCTTGCGATGAGAAGAAAGCAACAGTTCACTTGAGGAACTGCATAAAGGCAATTATTATAATAAGACAAGATAAGACAATCCTTTATTAGTCCCACACTGGAGAATATTCACATTTCATACTTGTGTTTGTATGCAACCATAAAATCACGTGTGTCCTTCTGCATGGGAAATGTGCACCAGGTCACACAGGATCAAAAGCAGTTCTACTTGAACATCTTTGCTCTCAGTCAGTGCCCTTAAAGCAGATCACATCTCATTTCAGACTCTAAGCCCTTGGCAGACAAACAACTAGAGTTGTTTCCAGAGTAGGACAGGATGTAGCCATACAATGAAACTACTGCCCCAAACCACAGGTGTGTCTGGGCTAATAGGCAGCATTTTAACACCAGCTCTGCTTGTACTCTATCGTGTTCCAATTACCCGTCTTCACCTAGAGGACAACCTGGGCAGATGGAGGTGGCTCGTATTCACTGCGATGGTGCTGGCCCGAACGCTCACCGCCCTCCTTTTCCAACGTCATTAGCGACGGCTAATGTTGTGCAGGGTTTCTACTCGCTCTTGTCTTGTGATTGCACCTGATGATGCGAAAGCTAGAACATTCTCCTCAGCCCTCCCCTCAACCCCTCCCCTCCCCCTCCACCTCCCATGTCTTTCCGCTGCTTTCGCTCAGTCCTTTTATGTGGAAATTAAGAGTGGCTGAATGCGCTTCTCCTCGCTTTCCCCATTCAGCGCTCTGGGAGCGGAGGTGCGAATGGAAAACGCGGCGAGGTTAGCCGGTCGTTTGGAAAGGGGACTTTCGTTGGCAGAGCTAATTATCAGGTGTTGTTTGCACGAGGCTGTCCTGCTTGGCTGAGCCGTGGGAGGCCCCGTTTCGGAAGCAGGCTCAGGGGAGCCGGGCCCTCTCCCTCTCACACGCCATCGCCGCTGCATCACTGCTAACGATGCTGTGCATGTGAGTGCCATAGTTACCACGGTAAAAGTTACCATAGCGCTGTGGGGGAGCAGCACAGCAATGCCAACACCAAGCAGCATAGGTCTGTTCAGAGAGTGCCAGACTCTACCCAGCAGGGCTTTGTCTGCTGTAAGTGCCCTCAGAATGCCACTCGACTGCAGAAAGACTCCTGTTTAAACTTTAATCTATGGAGTGAATATCAACTGTGTGGGCTAGACTAAAACATGCCTACTAGGAGACTACAGTGAATTTTCAGTGGAGAATTTATATAAACGGTGTATTTCATTCCTAACTAGGCTTACTCTGACTCCAGAAAACCACCCTCGTGATTTTTTAACTTTGAAAAGATCCCACTGAAATTGTGTTTTGAAGTGGAAGTTTCAAAGCGGAGTCAGAACCGTCGCTACCTCAGAGAGGCTTCAGGATGGCATTACGCCTGTCACAGTACAGCCAAGACCAGCCCGTTCTTACCATCCCAGAAGGGTTCTTCTTCTTCTTCTTTTCCAATACAAATGCCCAACATCCCGTCCCAGCCACTTACACCCTAAGTCTCTCTTAAGATGAGAAAATGTTCAAAATACCTCTCCACCCACGGAGAAACTCCGAGTGCTTTCATTGTGTTCCAGCAGCGCCCTGTTAAATATAACTCAGTGATAAGTTGACTAATGAAGTCTCTCTCCGGAGCCCGATCCTGCGGTTTTGATGAAGAGTTCCTCCCAGTGGGTAATGGCCTAGTGTCTTAATGAGTTCTGCCCCCCTGCGTTATCTGACTTTACGTAGGGTATTAACAATATTAGTCTTCTGATGTTTGCTGCTAAATCCTTTTTCCCCTCGGACCAGAGCCCCCTGTGTTCAGAGACACAAAGCCAACAATCCTTTTTGTTAGAGAGGTTAAGTCAGATCCGATTATACCATCACACTGCTGATGACTGAGCTACACAACGCCACCTTCTGTAGAGCTTCTTCATTTAATACAGGAGGGAACATGCTGCCAATTAATGCTAATGTTTCATGGGTTTGATTAGCACATTATTCAGCCACTGAGGCTTGCTTTTCAAGCTTCTCTATTTAATTAACAGCCTCCTAATGACAGCATAAACTAGCATAAAGCAGATATTGCTCTTTTATACCACAAGTCGAGTACCACCTCAGTATCTTCCTTAAGTGCTTTAAGAGAATCCATCTCTTCCACGAAAAAAATGTCTCTCCTCACTCTGCATGGAGGACTTTAGAAGATGCAGCATGCATGTCTCTGAAAGGGTTTCGAAGTCTTGGCAGCTGGGACTGGGCTGGCCGTGTGCAGTAAACTCACAGTCGGTGAGTCTCCACCCTGACTGGCTCCACCCATGCCCTCCGAATGAATAGAAGGCAGGGTGCATGGGTGGAGAGTGGTTCTCCATCTCCACCATTCTCCTGCCCCACAGGCCCGGCATGGGCGCAGCAGCTAGAAAACGGAGAGAGTGCGGGGTGTGAAGGGCTGAGCTCTAAATGGCGGAGGGCAAAGTGAATGGGGCTCTCTCTCCTCGCACTGCTAATCATGGATAAATGAGGAAGCCTTTATCCATGAGGGCTGAGAGCTTTAGTGTGTATTTTGTGAAAGGAATGATGACGAATGTAGCAGAGTGTGTGATAATTCCAGACTGGGGCAGGGTGATGTGTATTAGACTACATGAAACAGCGCTAACAAAGACCGGATGCCCTACAGTTGTATTGTCCTAAATGAGGACTAAATTGTGGGTCTGCTTGTGGGGTCTTCCTCTGGACCTTTTCCATTAGGGGGTCCACAGTGTCACAATACAATAGTAGTTGTGACACAAACAAAAGATGACATTAAGGGAAAAACGTAGATGTGTAAATCAAACATTACAGTAAATTAAATGTAAAAAAACCCACTGTGAAAAAAAAAACACTCAAAACAAAAACCCTGTTGTGCCTCATGCACAATAAAAGTCCTCCAGGCCACTACTGGCGAACCCGTTTTAATCACATATACACTTTAAAAAGAAAATGTTCCAACAAGAAATTACACAAGGCTGATATGTTTTTGTTTTTATGAGCTGTCTGCAGTGGTCAGTATTCTAGAAGCACCATGAAGACCCATATTCTCAGAAACTGAATAATGATTTTTTGTGATAAGTGTAGCTAACACATCGTCATAGACCGCTGCTTCAAGGTTCTCAAGGACAGATGCTGTTTAGCATGAAGAATCATGGTTAAGGTAACGTTAGGTGAACTGGTGATTTCCAGGATGACAAATTATTTTTTTAAATCTTAGCTTTTATAGCAGTGTTATTCTTTAGCTTAGTGTCTATGCTTTAGGTAGTTGTCATTAGTTACTGAAGTTATTGTTTATTGTGTGAAATGCAGTGTTTACGGATCTGTTTTGTGTTGTGGCTTATGTGTTGCTACAGTTTTTTATGTTTCCACAAATACATTGTTTACACAAATACACATATTTCAGTGTTTATTTTCTGCTAATGCTGTTATGTTGTCACATAATGTATTTGTGTTGTCCTGTGCTGTTATAATGTTTTCATCATTTCCTTGCTTACAATTGCTGTTGTGTCTCTGTGGGCTACAGCAGAGACATAAACAGCTCTCAGAAAACATCCTCTTGTAGTCAAATCAAGATGACATATTATGGATTTAGTGGATATAATTGCCTTTAGGTTAATATGAAACTGAAGTTTCCATGATTTGCGTTTCCAATGTGCACCATGCCTC